>NW_022589740.1:11215569-11389671 GCF_004348235.1 Phoca vitulina | reverse complement strand
GGTAACCACCACCCGAGGTAACCACCACCTGAGGTAACCACCACCCGGGGTAACCACCACCTGAGGTAACCACCACCTGAGGTAACCACCACCTGGGGCAACCACCACCTGAGGTAACCACCACCTGGGGTAACCACCACCTGGGGTAACCACCACCTGGGGCAACCACCACCTGGGGTAACCACCACCTGAGGTAACCACCACCTGGGGTAACCACCACCTGAGGTAACCACCACCTGGGGTAACCACTGTCAGGCTTTTATCATTCTATTATTCATCTTGCCTGAAGAAGAACTTGTGAATAGGTGGAATCAGACAGATGTATTCTTGTGTCTGGGTTTTTCTATTCTACATAATCTTTCTGAGATTCATCCATTTTGTTTTATCTGTCATTTTGTGTAATAGCACGTTGTATGAATACAGCATAACTGATTTGTCGTCTTTCCTGTTTATGGACATTTGGCTTATTTCTCATTCTGAGCTCCTACAAATAAAGTTGCTGTGAACATTCTTGTGAACATATGCGCTCATGTGTCTTGTTTTTATAGTAAGAATTGGATTGCTAGCTTCTAGGGTAGGCATATGCTTGCCTTTAGTAGAAACTATCCATTTTTCAGAATGGTCATACTCTTCTGTGCTCCTTTTAACACAGCGTATGAGAGTTCAACTGCTGCATGTTCTCACTAAAGTGAGCATTGTCTTAGTTTTTAAATTTTAGCCCTTCTGATGGGTGTATAGTTTTACTCTCTCGATGTATTATAATTTTCATTTTTCTGATAACTAATGTGATACTAAATTTCACATCAACAGTATTTTCTTAAAACTAGAACAAGAGCAAAAAAAATGGGTAAAGTCGAAAGGGGAAGAAAATGAACTTTTATCTAGAAACCAAGACACATAATTTATACCATGTCATTTAATCTTTAATGAGGTATTATGTCCAGTTTTCAGATGAAATTGTGATAAAGAGACATTCCATAAGATAGGGATAGTAATATTACTTTGCAATGTAGGTGGGAGAAATAAATGAGTTATATACATTTTTTAAAAAGATTTTATTTATTTATTTGGCAGAGAGAGACACAGCGAGAGAGGGAACACAAGCAGGGGGAGCAGGAGAGGGAGAAGCAGGGTTCCCGCAGAGCAGGGAGCCCGATGCGGGGCTCGATCCCAGGACCCTGGGATCATGACCTGAGCCGAAGGCAGATGCTTAACCGACTGAGCCACCCAGGCGCCCCTATATACATGTTTTTTAAGTAAAGAGCTGAGAATAGTAGCTGCCACATGAGAAGCACTCAGTGTGTTTTTGCTGCTTGGAAATATAATACTATAAATTTTAAAGGTTTTTTTTTTTTAATGTATTTGAGGGGGAGAGAGAGAGCCTGAGCAGGGGGGAGGGGCAGAGACAGAGGGAGAAGTGGGTTCCCTGCTGAGCAGGGAGCAGACATGGGGCTCAATCGCAGGATGCCAGCACCATGACTTGAGCCAAAGGCAGATGCTTAACCAACTGAGCCACCCAGGTGCTCCTACTATAAATTTTAAATAAAAACAAATTAGCCTTGTGGCTTGGGAATATCAGGGTGTGACAGGCTATAAATTTAATCCGGCTGAAGTTAACATAAGAAAATTTTATAAAATGTTGGCTGCAACACTAAGGATGTGTCCATATTAGTGGTAATGGTCACCCTTGAAGAGATGCTGAATGGGTCTGATTGTTCTCCGCTACAGTTACTCCATGGACCTTGGTTTAGGTGGAGAGTGTCCACATTTCAGAAAGAGGACATAGCCTGTTGTTAATTGAGCCATGGATTCACTGATTCCACCAAACTTTTCAGATGCGTTCTATGCATAAGATGTCATACTGAGTGCTGGTGATACACACTTGTACAATGAGTATGGTTAGCCGTCATAGAGCTGAAGAGAAGACAAGGCTATCTTTCTGGGTATACGCTATCTCCCCAACCTCATGTGTAGTTCCTTACTTAATTATACTTAGACCACTTAGTGTGGTCTTTTCACGGATTTACTGGCTTCCAGGTTTCCGTGGTTAGCTAGATCTTTGTGTTTGTGGCATTATTTTTGTGTTTGTGGGGTTTTTTGTTGTTGTTTTTTTATGTCCCTTGTAAGTAAATTTCAAAGATCACAGTGACACAAGTTTCTGTGTCAGTATTTCATAATTCTTTTTCAACTTTGGCTCCTGAAATCTCAGACCTTATTTGGCAGACTTCTCAAATACATAGTCCTTTTTGATTTCAGCAGGTGGATACATTAGTTTTCATTGGATACTCAAGTAATAAGAGAGAAGATACTTGCCACTTTATTCTAAGATTCCTATTCCACTTTTGCTTTTTTAATAATTCTCATTTTATAATAAAACTTAATTGGAGTATTTACCTTGGTTACAATCAGGATTCAATAGAAAAAAATAGTACAGGTGTTTGAGAAAACTTCAAACAGTGCAATTCAGCGTGTGATTTACTAGGGATAAGTATTTTTAAATGATCAAAGCTGTTACCTTTTTTACTTATTTACGTAAGTACATGTACTGGCCCTCTTATTTTAAAGAGGATTTGACTTCTATGACTAATTTTGAAAAATTTTTTTAATCTACCTCTAGAATTGTATTAAAATATTGGTAAGGGGGGGAAATATGTACTAGTTAATCAGAAAGGGGCAAAGTAAAGTATATGTGTTGGGCTTAGAACTAGAAATCAATTTAATTCAATAAATATTTTTGAGCATTTCCCATGTTCTAAGCTCCATGCTGGGCATTAGCAATACCAAGATGAAAATGTCATAATTTATACATTCTAGGATCTGACCAACTAATGGTAAAAATGGACATAAGCAATTAATCATAATGCTTTCTAATAAAACATACCATAAAACTATTCCAGATAGAAGAGTGTACAAAATAATTTTGCCTGAGGAAAAAAACATCGTAAAATGGGTTATGTTGGGGTTATACGAATCTTAAAAGTTGATTAGCAAAGGAGGGAATGAACATTCCAGATGGAAAAAGTGGGTATGTGCAAAAGCATCATGGTGTGAATGGGGATGCCCTGTTGGGTGATTTGAAGTTGATCAGTGTAGCTGAGTAAAGTAGGCTCAAGGGGAATGTAAGCAATGTGACAGGAACTAGGACAGGAAGTGAGAAGGGCTTCATGTGCAATGCTCAGTAATTTGGATTTTACATCTGAAATTGTTTCTAAAATGTTTTTAGGGGAAAATGTATTTGACAAATAATTACAGAAATCTGTGTGGCAGAATCTGAACTAGGCACTGAGAACACAATGAATAAAAATTCACTCCCCATCTCTCAGAAATCTTAAGTGGAGGTCGACCAACATTGAAACAATGGCAGTTGATTCAAGGATGGGCGGCTCTTTGTACTTCATGGGAAGGAAGATGGAAGAATAAGGGACGGGCTTTGTTTTCTTCACCGGTAAAGGAGTACATTCCACTCACTACCAAAATGAAAATGTTCATGTTTTGAACCAAAAACTTAATGTGTCTGTAATGTCATTTCTGATTTTGCTTTGGTGTGGAGGAGATGATTGAAATGTATTTGAAAAGAACAATCCGTGCTAAAACTCTTCTTTCACAGATCTGGTGTTCAAAGGACACACACATCCCTCTAAATAGGAAAGCTGGAACAGTCTTGATCTAATAGCTTCTTCCAAACAGCCCAGAAAACTGTTGGACTTTGCGGGCCCTTACCAATTTCTTATCAATAATACAAAAGATGGACGCTTAAATGTAGCTTCCTCACAAGGGAAATGCTGCCTCAAGAGCCAATGACCTAAATTGTTTTGAGCATCAAACTTTCTAAAGTGAAGAGAACACATCTGCCCTTTGAATATTAAACTAGTCACTAAACTGGGTCAGAAGGCCCACAAAGAGCGCATTTACAGCACTCGCCTGTCTTCCTCTCGGGAAGAGATGTCTTGGGTGTTCATTACCTTGAAGAAATTCATACAAATGAATGCAAATTGCATCTGATGGAAGATGTTTTTGCAGTATTCATCTTTGACAACATACCCTCTGCCAATTTTTTTATTTCCTTAGCTGAGTTTGCATGAGTTCCCTGGAAATTACTCATCCCACCTTACCTACATTCCCACTTCTGTCTTCTATGTCTGTCCTCAATTACGCAAACACGTACAAGCCAACCCTCCCTTCAGTCATTAGAAACATTCAGCAACTGGTTGAGATTGTTTCTGCAGATTTTGTTACATTAGCTTCCTTGAAGTGAGGAAGTCAGTGAGGATTGAGAAAAGACCCTTGGTTTGAGTGATTTGGAGGATCGAGGGTGACCCATTGAGGAGCTATGGTAGGGTGCTCAAGGAACAAAAACACCTACAACCATCTCAAGAGCAGAGATCGTAACACCTACACTGAAGTCACAGATGCTCATATGTTTCCTGAATGGATGAGTACATGAGTAAGCAGAGGTAGAGGCAGTGGATATACTCTAAGCAGTGGAGGAGAGGACACAGAGAAGGTGGGCTCCAGATGGTAACATGGCCCCAGGTGAAAGGTATATTTAGCTTTTAGACACATAAGTGAAAACAAAAAGAGAAAAGGAGATTTAAACTTGAAGCATGATTTAAGAAGACAAGATGAGTCAGAATCAGAGGCAGAGTTTTTCTTGGAGAGGAGAAATCTAATAGTGGGCACATAAAATTTGTTGAATAAGTGAATATGTAAGGTATGACACTTCATCTTCTAAGACAGAAGGAAGATGGATTAAAAGTACAATGGTTTCGATGAAGATGGAAAGGAGTTTGGAGACTCTTATTAGTCCTCCAACGTAATTGTGGTAAAGATTTAGGAAATGATGGCTGTGTGCCAGGTAGCATGTTGTGTACTTTAGATATGTTGTCTCATTTAATCCCCACCGTATACCTGCAGGGTGGGGTGGCGGGGTTAGTATTCTGCTCATTTATAGTTAGAGGAACTAGGCTCAGAGAACACTTGGAACTGAGCTAGGATTTGATATTCACAAAAGATATATGCACAAAAGATAAAGACATTGACTTGGTGTCTCTGATTCTCTCTCAGTTGCTAATAAGATTCCTGGTTCAATGTAGTCAAATATCTGGATGGACTTTTTAATCAAAGGAATTAAAGTTGGAGAGATGAAAATTAAGAATTGAAAGTCAGGGCACCTGGGTGGCTCACTCAATTAAGCATCCGTTTTTGGCTCCAGTAATGATCCTGGAGTCCTGGGATCCAGCCCCGTATCAGTCTTCCTTCTCAGTGGGTAGTCTGCTTCTCCCTCTGCCCCTCACCCTGCTCATGCTTGCTCACTCTCTCTCTCTCTCTCTCAAAATCTATTAAAAAAAGAATAGAAAGCCAGAAATAATTTTTATAAAACATGATGAAAGAGAAATATAGCAATCCCTTGAAGTGTGGCCAGTGAGATCTGAGGTTCTGCTAGGTCAGGTAAGACTTCTAAAATAAAGGCATATTTAACTTCTCCCAGTGTTAAAAATAATGAGAGAGACTACAACCTACTGTCCAGCCTGTAACAGGGTCAGTATACATCCACAAGGATGCAGAATGCCATAGGCATTATATATGCCCAAATCTCATCTCAAGTCACTGCACACTTTGGGCAAACTAATTTCTGTAGACCTCAGTTTCCTCATCTGTAAAGGAAATGATACCTCCTTCGGTTGTTACGAAGATCACATAAGGTAACACACTTAAAGCACTGAGGGTCTTATACACGGTAAATGCTCAGTCAATATTGGCTCTTATTTGGTGCTGAATGAATGAAAGGGACCTTGGGGTCCCTACCACAAACGTAGCATGGATCAGGTAGAGCCCGCGTTGCATCTTCTATCCTGGCAGGAGTATTGCTGGCGCAGGGGGCTTGCCACAGGCATTTGGGGAAAGACTGCGTCTACGGGTACAGTTGCAGGTGAGCTTGGATCATTAAAAAGGCCCTCCGCTGGCGAGGAGGGGGGTTTAGTGCAGCCTTGTGCCCACCCTGTTCATTTCAGGAGATGGGGATTATAAATTAAATATAGTGGGGAGCCCGGGAGCTCTTTTGCTCTAGAGTGCCTGAGATGTTGGAAGCGTGAGGTAACATTGCTCTGTATTCGGTAGGGTGGTGTGATGCCTGTGGCCTGGGAACCAAGCACTGCCCCCTCACCTGAGCAGCCCAGCTTGGCCCCGCCGGCAGCACCAGGCTCACGCTCCAGGAGAGGAGGAAGTAAGGCTGGCTAGGGAGGCGTGGGGATCACTTCCCAAATGATGGTGCTGTCACTTGTGAGCTTTCACCGGCCACTGACCTCTCCAGGGGACTCAAAGACCTCTTTGGAAAAGACTTGAGAAAAATGAGCAATCCTTTAGGTTGACGTTAGAGGTAGAGAACTATGCCACACTTATATCCACACATTTACAATTTCCAGACCGGTATGGTTGAGGAAACTGGAATTACCTGGAATTCTAGAGCGGAGAACAACATAACAGTTCATCTGGTCTGACTGTAACCCTTAGCCCGTGGTCCAGAAAGTCTGAGCGATGTTCCTAAGATCACCTGTAATGAGAATCTGTTTAATGAGGTTTGGGGAACAGGGGAGCATCCACCAGCGCATTTGCCCATGAGCAACCAGCATTATGAAAAGTGTGGCTGGCTTGAGGAGGGTGCGAAGGTGGTTTCATGAAACCAGAAAACACCAGCATGAGCAGCCAGGCAGCCCGGCTTGGTTTGTTTCCCCACACGTATCCGCTCCTTTATCTCTCCCTCAGGGTCGCTAGCTAACTGATGATGTGAAAACAGACTTCCTTAACTCCGACACACTAAATCAATTAATCTTGGGTTACCGCTAGGTTCCCACTGAGAAGCGTTGACTTCTTTATTTTTAGTTGTTGCTTTCATGACTTTTGGGTTTGGGATTGTGTTAGTCGAGTGAGGACACCTGGCATGGTCCATGGCCCTGGTACAGAGGCTAATCGGAGATAAGTAAGTCTATGACACATGTTCCAATGTTGAGTGCTGAGCCTTTGGTACATAGTACAGCCCTGGCATAAGCATGCATCCAAGAGGCCATGCTGGTATTGGCTGAGTTTTTGCATCATCTTTCTTTCTTCTTTATAGCAGGATCCTCATGAGAGTCCTGGATGGTTTTAGGAGCTTTCCTATCTGCATCTTTCCCTTCCTTTCCCTACACCTCTAACTGCATACCATCTGTGATACTTGGCAGCTGCTAGTTACATTCAAAGTACCCTTTGGCCCCAGCATCTATCAGAAATATTTCATCTGTTGGCAATGTCTTTCAAAACCATAATTGCTTATTTTGTCACCTATGATATTGGGATAATCATTTCCCTTCTACATGGCACTGTTGGGCACTTGGACTTCTGTTCACAGCTATTTTTAGGCCCTAAAATGTAGAGGTGTGTGAGCTTGAATAATGGGAAATGTGTTTTTCCTTTGGGGTGTATATTTGCTTTCCGGAGAAATTCAGTGGTCCCAATAAGAATAAGGAGAATTGAAAGTGTCAGAAAGTTCACCATGGTGAGTTTTAAGCTCAGAAGACTTTAGAAGAACCCAGGAACTAAAAAATATGTATTTACACATAAATATCTTTTGTCTACATAAATTAAGTGTAAACAGTATATAGGCATGGTAGTTAAACACACGCCCTACCTTAAACTACGTATATGTGTGTACAGATGTGAGAGTGTATGCGTACATGAAGTGTTGGTCGGGAGGCGCCTGGGTGACTCAGTGGGTTAAGCGTCGGCCTTTGGCTCAGGTCATGATCCCAGGATCCTGGGATCGAGCCCCTCAGCAGGGACTCTGCTTCTCCGTCTCCCTCTGCCACTCCCCCTGCTTGTGCTCTCGCTCTCTCTGTCAAATAAATACAATCTTTAAAAAAAAAAAGTAAAATAATAAAATGTCGACCACTTATGTATGTATCTGTATCCGAAAGTGTTAATATCACTACATGACAAAATTACAGACAATTTATATTTTCTATGTGTTTTGAGTGTTTTCAAAGTTTTTCAATGAGCATGGAGGCTTTTCGTAAAAAGGTACAAACATTATAAAGCAAATCCGCGCTTCAGTCTTTTTGACAACAAACCGTAAAAGCTGCCAGAATCAGGAAGGACACAGAAATTGCTAATGTTACCTGGGCTCTGGCCAAATAGGTCACAGGAATTGGTTTCTCCCCCCTACCCCTCCCTCCTCCTCTGAAGCACTGGCTACTTTGAGCCCCGCTTATACATGTGACCAATGGACTGAGTGCTGTCATATCATCAAACAGATCACTCCAGCAACTGGTCTGGAGACAAGAGTCTGATTATGTTTGAATCTGCATCCATGTTTTTTCTCCAATAGTCCCAGATAGTGCTCACAAAATTTGCAGAAACCTAAATTCAGACCACCGACGGATCTGAAAGTTAACATTTAATTATGAAGGATTATTTGTGCACAGATAATAACTGCAGCACCCAGGCACATGAGCTCTGCCATTGCCGTGGTAGCTCCTTGTACTTTCTTCACGGTTTTACTACATTGAGTGTGTGCACACACAGAGGATGGGGTGGCAGCGGTCGGCAGGGGATCCTGCAGACTTCCCGCCTGCTGGGTCCCATTCTCACTCTCTCCGCCTCTGGAAGAGTTCCGTATCGCCCAGAGGCAAGGTCCTATGCACTTTGTGCTTTGCTTCGTCTGAGGTTTCATGACTCAGGTTCTTCTCATGATTTTCACTTAGAAGTTCAACCATGGACATGATTCTCTTTGTCCTTCAGATCCTAGCAGAGTAGTTCCAGCGATTTTTAGTCGTAAAGAGAAAAGCAACTAGATACAAAAATCAGTTGCAGAAAGAAGCTACCACCCTGTGTGCCTGTCTTGATTCTGGATAGAAGCGTAACATGTATAACATTTTTTATTTTTATTTTTTGGAATTTCCATTTTTTTCTGACCACTGATCTATTTTTAGGAGGGAGCAACTGAACTTACGATTTAGCAACATGAACTTCACTTAAAATCAAATTTGGTCCTCCAGAGGCATGAAAGCTAATATTGGGAAGTTATCTTGCTTGAATAAATGTCTTTGTTTAACTCTTAACTGGATAAAGCCAGGCTGGTTCCCAGAAAAGAAAACCACAGGCCCACCTTGATTTTTATGACTGATCTGAAAGTGGAAGAGGAGAATTGTAATTCCTTGAGAAGTTCTTCTGATGAAAATCTCAAGTGTCCACTCCATATCATTGGTAGGTATTTGGGAAGCAATGGAAATAACCTCATAACTATTTGTAGAAAATAAACTTAAATAGAAAATTCTCAACTTCTCCTGGGTTGGCAGAGTTAATTTTCTCTTCTACCTGTTTTAGTTTGTGGTTAGGGGCTCGTAAGAAACAGTTGAAAGGCTTGTGCCCCATGGCATCCCCTCCCCCATTCCATGTTCTTTCATGAGAGAAGAAAAAGCATGGCATCTGGAAAATGGTTCTAGCTTCTATGCATGGTGGTGGAGTAAGTTGGACCCCTTCTCTACTCATTTAATAAGCAGATCTTTTGTTAGTGAAGACAGGAGAGTTTTTGTTCACATAAATTTTAACAGGCAAATGTAATCAGAAACTCAGTTCAAGAAGCACAAAAGGGAAATAGTAATATGTTCTTTGAGCACTACTCCAGATAAAAGCCAAGGCATTTCCCAGGGCTTGGATTACAGTCTATATTGTAGATAGTCATCGGTGGGGATGGTACAGTTCCTCTTAGGAATACAAAGTAGTTGTTTTGGATGGGTTTTGCTAAGAGGCCCTTCAGACCTTTCTAGAGCTGTATGTACGTCCCAACCTGGAGAGCTTTGTGGTTATCATCCTTTTCGTGGCCCTAGATGTAAACCCTGACTATATCCAGTGAGAGCAGTGTCATTTTGCTAAGTTGAATGTCTATATTTGGAGGATGGGTTTTTTTATTCTTCAGTGATATAAGTGGTTAAACCAGAGGCAGATTTGATTTTTAGAATGCGCCTTTGTATTACCTAATGTAGCACAGAAAAATTATGGTGTGACTGGCACTGTGCTTTTTGTCTTTCATACACGTAGCTTTTTGATCTTCCCAACAGCCCTATGACAGAAGATCACCCTTTGTATGTACAACTTAGAGTGCTAGATGTGACTCAGCTCGTAGTTGGTGGTAAATGGTAGCTGACATTTGATCTTGCTCGGTGCCCTTAACTACTAATTGATTCCTTCCTCCTGTGTTCATCTTACTCAGCTCTCCTCTTCCATGGAACAATAGGGATTCTCTAACACAATAAAGCACAGCACGTAAAAAGTGGAAAAGAAATAGAGATGCAGTCAAGCTAATGTAATGAGAATATGCAGGCTTGAAAGAAGATTCAATTTTTTAATCCTGAACGTCTGTCAGAGATTGTTTCTACCAGAAGAAGCACCTTGTCTTTTCTTACTTGCATTGCTAGCGCCCAGCACAGTGCTTGGTACATGGAAGCAACCAAATATTTTTAAATAAATTAATGTTTATGTTACACCATCCATAAATGTATCCCAGTGTTTAATATAAAAGATACATTATAACAAAAACCAAAGAGCAGAGGACATTTGATTTTCTCAATACAGATGAGTGCAGCCATATTGGTCTTAAAGATTTAGAAATTTAGAATCAGAGCAGAAAGAAATGAAATATTTTGTCTGTGTTACTCTTAAGTCACTATTACAGTCAATATAGTATTACAGTTACAGAAACACCACTGACATTATATGTGGGTATCTTCCGAATCAGATCCTGAAATTTCAAAGCCAGTGTGTTTTATAGCTTATAATATATTAAGAAGGGAAAGCAGAAAAATCTATACTTGGTAAGTGAAGAAGTTAGTCTTACTGCCATTAGGGAAACATATTTGTGAGAAATCACATTTAAGTTTCAGTAAATCCACGTCTCATGTTTATCATGAAGAGAGATAATCAGTGTTGTTTTACTGTGTGTAGTTGAGAAGCCTTGCTCAGGTGTCTCCACGGCACAACTCCAGGGGGCGCCGTTCCCACTGTAGTGAACCTATGTGAATGGCAGCCTGGCCTAAAGGGTGCTCCAGTTTCTTAAACATCAGTAGCCCTGCCTTTCCTTCTCTTCAGCTAGATTGTTTAGTCCAATGCAATGATTTCTATTTGCAAAAAGAACACTTTATCCAGGGAATTTTTTCCCCAGATTCTTATGATAATTCATTTTATTATTGCATTTATTGAGTACCTATGTCAGATTTTGGGCTAGAACCTTGCAGATGAGTAAGACATGATCTCTAAAAGAGATTGACCATCCGTCAGAATGAAGAACACTAAACTGATGTGACAGTACCTACAGGCAGATGTGATTGATCTAGTGGTACGACAGATGCATAGATGTGTAGATGTATAGAGATAATACATGCTCATGCTTGGATACCTAGAAACCAAGGTTATTACGATACTTCAAATTGGGGGCGTGCACACACAATTCTTTACCCCTCATATTCATTCTGACCACAGTAGCTACGACTCCTTATTTCTATGGGTTTTCTGATACCGGAAGATGCTTGGAAACTGGGCTTTTGTAGGGTTTTTATATCCTTGATTTTCTTTAGTGATACATGGAACTAGTGATTTCATTTGGATCAGCTTTGCTTTTTTTGTGAGCAGAAAATGACAAAAATCCAATCCCAACCAATTGGAAGCACGAAGTAGCTTGATCGGGTCCTCTAACTGTAAGCTCCAGGAGTTAGGTGTTCAGTTTCAAGTAGACAGTGTTGCTAGTATTTGGTTTCTCTTCTTCCATCTTTTTATTATGTTGTTTCTGGGTTACTTCTGTCCTCTGCATGGTCTCATCTTGAGGTTCAAAATGACTGTAGCAAGTCTGGACTCACATCACTGTGTTTCCCAGGCTCTGATTGGGTCCTATGGCAAATTCAAACCAGTCTTGTTGCAAGGGGAGCGTCGTGCTCTGAGCAGCGTAGGCCGACATTACACCTTCCAGCTCCGAACTGGGATAGATTCACCAGCTGAAGAATGGAGGCCAAAACTGAGAGAAGAGGGATGGTACCCCGGAAGTTTAACTTTCCATTACCAGAAGTGGGGTGAGACGAATTCTGGGAGCAGAAACAGTAGATGTCGATTACAGAAGCCATAAAGAGACATTTGACCTTCTCTATCTATCGTTTACCACAATCAACTCAATTTTCTTAATAAAAGCTATCACCATGCCAAAGAAGGAGATGTTCTGTCTGCAAGGGAATGGCAAGCATAGTGTTTTCCTACTTAGATGTTTCAAGGAGTTCCCTACTGAGCCAGAATCCAAAGGTAGGGTCAGTAGCCATTAAACAAAAATTAATTTAGAAGGTAGAAAATGACAGTAATTTTTTATGACTTATTAAAAGAAAAAAAGGGTGGGGGGGATGTTTGAAAATTTCCTGATAGAGATAGAAATCAAGAATCTGAAAGTTTTATTGGAGCTTTTAAAATCGTTACATATGAATGTGCTACTAATACTACCTAACATTCATTAGGTCCTTGCTATATGTCTGGCATGATACTGAATACTTTTAATCCTCACATAAAGCTCATAGTAAACCCATGGCAACCCCTTGAAGGTAGCTACTTGTTACCCTCGTTTTGCAAATGAGGACACTGAGGATTGGCCAAGTTAAATCACTGGCAGAATGAGTGAGTAGTACAGCTTGCCTTAACCTTTGGTAGGTTTGAGAGACAGTGATTTAACCTGTGCCCTCAGCTTCTTCCATGCACAGAGACGACCCACAGTAAGGGAAGCAATGGTCAGTCCAGGGCAAGTAGAAGGGCAGTGTTACAGCCTAGGAGGCAGACTGTAGGGGCAACCTTCAGAAACATGAGGGTGTGGTGTGCAGGATGGCCAGGATGCTGATGAGCCTGAAAATTGGCTGATGAGAAGGTTTCTATCAAGGAAAAGGAACATGATGGCTTCTCCTATGTCTTTCATAGGCTGTGGTAACAAATCACCATAGCCTGGGTGGCTTACACAACAAACATTCCTCACAGTTCTGGAGGCTTCAAGTCTGAGATCAGGGTGCTGGCAGGTTTCTGGTGAGGCCCTCTTCCTAGTTCGCAGATGGCAGTCTACTTACTGTGTCTCACGTAGCAGAGAGAGAGAGGAAGCGGGCTCTCTTGTGTGTCTTCATATGAGGGCACTAATCCCCTCATGTGGGCTCCCCCCTCACGGCCTCATGACTCCCCAAAGACCCCATCTCCAAATACCATCACCTTGAGATTGGGATTTTGACATATGAATTTTTAGGGGACAGAAACGTTCAGTCCGTAGCATCCTACTTAGGAGAACCAGCTCATCGATAGAGAATTATACTTACCCTGCTTGGAATGGTTACTGGATGTTTCAGGGAGACGGTTTGCAGCTAAGCAAAGATGTTAGCAATTACCCTTTGGGATGCACTGTTCCTTCTGTTTAGAATACTCCTTCACCCTTTCCATATCTAAATACACCCTGTCCTTGAAAGGTCAAAATGCCATTTATTCTACGAGGCCTTGCTTAAGTCCCTTCACCACTGCCATCAGTTACAGTACCTTCCAGTAACTCTGACAGCACTAAGACTGTGCTGTTCCTAAGACACTCATCACTCCTGCCATGTGCTGTCCTTTACTAATGTGGAGTTCTTCTCTCTGAGCCCAGCCCATAAGCTCTCTGAGGACAAGTGCTTTGCTAGCTTCGTCCATGAACCCTGCGGGAGGCCTCCATTAGCCTTGCACACAGCAGATGCTTAGGGCTGCTGGCTGGTGACACACAGGATCCTGTCCCTGGGCATCTGCAACAGAGAACTGAGGACCATAGTTACCGGTGGTAAATTACTGCATTAAGCAGATGGTACCTTATGCGACTTCAAAGACCCCATTTCATTCTATGATATTTATGGCATAATTTTATGCCTACTTTGTATTTTTTTCACATGATTGTTCAAATATCACTTTATGCGTCTGAGAAAAAAAGTCCTAAATGAATCTCTGGCTAGGAAGTATTTAGATGTCTCTATTTAGATAGAAATAGGAAGATGCAGATGATGCACACATAAGAGTCTGTTACTATCTCCTATCTATTCCTAAGCAGATGATCTGTATAAGCTATATGGAGATAGAAATGCTATGTAAAGAAAAAATACGTACTGTATGTATGTATTCTTGCATGCATGCTCTTTTTTAAAGATTTTATTTATTTGAGAAAAAGAGAGAGATCATGGGAGAGAGGGAGGGGCAGAGGGAGAGGGAGAAGCAGACTCTCCATTGAGCAAAGAAGCCCAACATGGGGCTCAATCCCAGGACTCTGGGATCATGACCTGAGCTGAAGGCAGACGCTTAACCAACTGAGCCACCCAGGCACCCCTTGCATGTATGCTCTTACATAGCATGTTTAGAGCTATAAAATACTTTTCCAAAACTGATTTTATAGTTATATAGAAAGTATACATATGTATCAGCTAATGTTCGAATGTATAATGTAATGTGCATAACCAGATATACATACATTGTGTGTGTGTGTGTGTGTGTGTGTGTGTGTGTGTGTGTGTGTGTATACAGTGATTTGCAAGGGTGGCTTGATATTTGAGGTTGTCTTCTACTCTGGTACACAGCCTGGAGCATTTTTCAGAGAGAGAATTTACTAGAGAAAGATCAGAGCAATGTCTCAGAAGCTGTGTCCTTCCCCCTCCAGTTTCCATTATACCTTCTTCCCACTCTCTTTCCACCCCTGGATTTTATCATCTGGTCTCCATGCACAGTGCAGATAGCAAGTTTGGATGGAGTGACTTCTAAAGTCAAAAGAGCATGAAGAGGGCGCCTGGGTGGCTCAGTTGGTTAAGCGACTGCCTTCCGCTCAGGTCATGATCCTGGAGTCCCGGGATCGAGTCCCACATCGGGCTCCCTGCTCAGCTGGGGGTCTGCTTCTCCCTCTGACCCTCTTCCCTCTCTTGCTATTTGTCTCTCATTCTCTCTCTCTCAAATAAATAAATAAAATCTTAAAAAAAAAAAAAAAAGAGCATGAAGAATCTTTCAAAGAGAGGAACACTGGGTGAAGTGGTGTTAGAGAATTTTAGAGCCAGAAATGAAATCCCCAAAATCCACCTGCTAATTATGTTACCTTAGGTGAATTAAGAATGAGGAAACCTCATTTTGCCTTTGAAATTCTGCTGCTGGGCGCCTGGGTGGCTCAGATGGTTAAGCATCTGCCTTCGGCTCAGGTCATGATCCCAGGGTCCTGGGATCGAGTCCCACATCGGGCTCCCTGCTCCTTGGGAACCTGCTTCTTCCTCTGCCTCTCTCTCTCTCTCTGTCTCTCATGAATAAATAAATAAAATCTTTAAAAAAAAAAAAAGAAAAAGAAATTCTGCTGCTTAGGGGCGCCTGGGTGGCTCAGTTGGTTAAGCGACTGTCTTTGGCTCAGGTCATGATCCTGGAGTCCTGGGATCGAGTCCCACATCGGGCTCCCTGCTCAGCGGGGAGTCTGCTTCTCCCTCTGACCCTCTTCCCTCTCGTGCTCTCTGTCTCTCATTCTCTCTCTAAAAAAAAAAAAAGGAAAAGAAAAGAAATTCTGCTGCTTATATCCAGAAATGTTAGTTGGCTTTTCAGTTAGCATGGGCAATTTTGGACTTTCTAAAATTAAGTACGAGTAGTTAGCTTGAATCTAGAACCAGAGAGAAACATTGTTGATACATTTGGAGACATTTGGGTAACTAAGTAACTATAGCTTAGTTTGTATAATAAACTATTATTAGATTCTATATAGAGATTATCTTGGCTTCCAAAGATATTTTATGTCAATCTTTAAAATATGATTTAGTACATCTTAGGATACATCAGGCCCATTCAGAATTCTCTGTATTTCTCTTCCCACTTCATAGAAGACAGTTCCTCCCTTGCTGTCTGGAGCAGTCCCACTCAACCTCCAAAATCTGTTTGAACAGCTTCCATCCTACAATCCATTTTCTCTTTTTTGGTATAACCAAGCGTCCTGTCCTTTACATAATTTGGGTTCCCACGTGCGTCCCTCTACCAGTGCTTGTCTGTTCTTCCACAACAGGCTGTGGGGTCACTGACACGTGTAACTGTATCTCATTGTTGACAAGACCTCACTGACGGTTTCCTGTCCGCTTTCTATTTCTAGCCCCTAGCCCAATATGAGGGACGATGGAGACACACAGTAAACCCTTGATTAAAAAAATGAATAACAGTGTAAGAGTTAAAGCAGATGGACTGCCATAGACCTAGTTTCTTCGTGTCACCATATGAATCCAAAGAACATCATGTTCACATTTTTTGAGCTTTTTAAATATTTGCGCTTCTAGTACTTATTTGCTTTGTAGGCAGGCAGATTGTAATTTTCAAAATACAATTACACCGTGTCCTCACCCTGAAGTCATTTATTAGTTATAAGTGTTTTCCTAGTCTTTATACCCAGTAGAATCGGCCTGAACGTTCAACAGCCTATGTTTAAAATCTACTTTGCTGATTAAAAAAGAAATGAGCTTGCGCTCGCTTGCTTGCTTGCTCTCCCCAAAAGCTTATTAATCCATGTACACTTACGTTACTAAAGAATGTACTCAGTCATGCAGTGAGGTGCAAATGGATTGAGGCCCCACCGTGTGCCATTCATTGCTGGATCCTATGGGAGTACAGAGACAAGGGAAATAGGCTCTTCCCTCCAGGAGACCAGGGTGATCATAGAACAGATGCAGCTGCACATAATGTTCTCGTAAAAGGAGCACTGACATCCGTGCTCAGTTATTATTGTGAACAAAGGAAGTGGTAGAACAAGGAAGGAAAAAATCAATTGCTATGGGTGGGACATAAAAAGTCCTCCCAGAGGAAAGGGCATTTGAATCAAGCTTCGAAGTATACGGCGTAAGCATTGCACATATAAGCAGTATAGTGAAGGGCACTTTCAAGAGGAAGATGTGTCCTTGTCATAAGGATGAAAACAGCAAGGTTAAAAGCTACTTTTTGGCACGGATGGGATGTAGGAGTGGAGACAGGGTATGAGATAAGGCTGCAAAACCAGATTTGGATCAAACGTTCTTGGTGAGAGGTGAGGGTCTTGGTTTAATTGCCCAGGCATGTAATGAAAGTTTTTGAGGCAAGGAAAAGAAGAAATAAGCCAAGGTGTTCAAAAGTTTTCAAGAACCAGGCATCAGAATTAATGGCCAGTGAATTGATAAGTAGGAGGAAACTTGGTAATTTCGTAAGGAAAGGAAATGTCCAAACGTCACTCTCCTTCCAATAAAGGCTGGGACTATGGAAAAGCATGTGAGGTGCATAGGGTGTAAATTTAAAGGAGGTGCTCATTCTGCTGGTCATGTAAGTGCATGAGATGGTATCTCAGTCACCTAACCTAGCCCGGGCGCTGCCTAGAATACTAAGTTAGTATCACTGTAATAGACATTTGTAGCATTTCCTATCTCTTTTCCTGCCTACTCTTCCAGTGGTCAACTGGATTCTTTGCTGCTCGGCCACCATTTTCAATTTCCATAAGGGGAAAGGAAGGCTGATTCGCATAGAAATGTAGCACTGCAATGAGATCTTTCAGTCAACCAGGCCAACTAGAAAAAGAAGACCTTAGTCTCCCTGAGGCTGAAGCTGTCACTTAACCCTGACAGGATACGCATAATAACTCTTGGGTCTTCATCACTTTGACCTAGGTTAGATTTTTGGTCTGAGGTAGAGAAAGGACATCTCTGATGGGTGATGAGCACCTACCTCTGAGAATGACTTTGTCAGTGGTCCGCTAGGATAATCCAGACTTAACCACTCATGCTTAAGGTTGCTGAGAAGAGGAGGAAAAGAAAATTAGAATCTCTTCTTTTTAAAACCAAGAAGTAGGTGTCCTAGAACACTTGCTCATCCATTGACAAGCTCCCTTCATGTTGTTACCAATTCATTATTGAGGGCCTACATGAAGCCATGTACAATCACAGATTCTTAGAGCAGTTTGTTTTAAAAGTATGCTGTGCGGTCCATTGTTATAATTAGTGTACACTCTCTTTGCCTATCCAGTCAAGAATATCTACTCAGCTACAGTCAGCATTATTTGTCACCCATGAGAAAGAAAGGAGATATTTAGGAAGCACCTATCACAACATTAGCGCATTGTAGGCCTTCAGTCAAATACTGGTTTGCTTTCTTCTTCTTTCAAAAAATTTTTTCCCCTGTAGAATTGCTTCCTTCCACATAGACTGGGTCCATATCACTGTACTTCAAGATTCCCCTGCTAAGATAATTGCATTCTTTGAACATCCTATGCCGGATGATTGACTGGTTTTAATACATGTCTTACCTCCACTTCAAAGGAAAAGTTGGTTAAAAGTTTTATATATATATATTTATATATATATATATATATAAAATATATCTGTATACACATACATATATATCTGTATATATATACAGACACAGATATGCTAAATATATACATGTACATACTAAAAACATATGTAAGCATACATATATAAAGAATATATGTTGTATATGCCAGTTGTGTATACATTGCCCTGGTATGGTATATACAGTATTGATATAGTGGGGTGTGCGTGTAAATACACACACACACACACACACCCTTCAATGTACAGGTCTAGTATTTTAAAAAACAAATCATGTGTAGAGTAATAGTCATTAAAAATAAGGGCTACAGGGGCGCCTGGGTGGCTCAGTTGGTTAAGCCTTCTGCTCAGGTCATGATCCCGGAGTCTTGGGATTGAGCACTATGTCAGACTCCCTGCTCAGTGGAGAGTCTGCTTCTCCCTCTGCCCCTCACCCCACTCATGCGCTCTCTCCCTCTCACTCTCTGCCTCAAATAAATAAGTAAAATCTTTAAAAAAAAATAAGGGCTACATTTACTCCTTTATACTTTCTCATCCATCGAAAGCAATGCAGTGTGCCATCAGAGAGTTGTGGTGTTGACAGTTTCAGAGTATGTGGCTCTTAAGATTAGCTCACCCAATAAAATGCAGAGGCAAGGTGGACGATGGGAAAGAACATGACCTTTCATTCAGTATGGCTTGGCTTTCAATTTCCCAGCTACCAACCTTGTGACCTTGATCGTGTTGCTTGCCTTTCTGAACATTTGTTTCAGATATTAAATTGTTTCTCTGTGATGCTGCATTAGATGAGATGATATACATAAATCATCCAGCATAGTTCCTGATCCATGGTGCGCACTCAATAAATGGTAACTATTATTACCAGCCTGACATTGATTACAATTTTATGAAATTATTTCCAACTCATACAATCACTCAGCCACTTCATTCCCTGTATATTCCAAGGGATTTGCTTGGAATTCAGATTCATACCTCTTTTAAATGCTCATTAGATTCTGTGAAATGCATTACCTGTCATATTGTATCATCTAAATGAAGGCTATTCTTCAGAACACACACATAGAGATATTTGCAAATTTTCCCTCTTCAGGACAAGCTAGACATTTCCACATGAAATTTCCATATAAAGACCTTTTTCAAATTGTCGTCCTCGATGTTATTGGCCCTATTCCTGCCTTTTTAATTCCTTCCTGCTATTCCAAAGTCTCTTACAAGAGAAGTAAAATTTAGCTCCTTGTGTTTTTATGTGACTTTTCTTGCCCCTACCCCTACAGAGGTACTATTCCCAGCAAAACCACTCTCAGTGGTTACATTATTAACCTTTCAGCATCTTTTTCTTGATGAGGGCCATTGTTTAATTTCAGTAACAAACTGTTCCCTCTCTGCTGATTTGACAGGGGATCAGGCCTGTAAGATCACATAATCCACTAACGATAGAATCATAGACCATTAGAGCGGGAAGGCATTGGACAGAGTATTTCTAGCTCCCTTTGTCTTTATACACAGGATGAAAGGGAAGTTCTGAGAAGTTAAGGCACCTTGTGAGCTATCATTCAATAGTGTCTGTGACTTATGTCTTGAAACCAAACATAAATTTCCTTTACCTAGAATGAGGTGAGAAGGCAACTCTAACTTACCTTACAGCCCTTCTCTCTTTGCTCCTTATGTTAGTAGGAATCACATGAGAAGACACTGCAGAACAGTAAACTTAGACAGCCTTGTTAATAAGATGACATTCCAAAAGAAAAATAAAATAAGGTGATATTCCATCAATGTCAGGAAAATTGACATCATTCAAATGGTTTCCTGACTTTTATTTTCAGTATCAGCTATTTGGCCCTTTTAGGAATGAGTGCTTGTAATTAAATCCAAAGTACCCAAACGATTATCAGTAAATGCTAAGGGAATTACCCTTGTACATTTGATATATTTCCATGATCCTTGAGATTGGTGCTGGGCTTAGTTGATAGTATGCAACTATTAATTGAACACACAGTTACCTAATTGGTATTTTAGGAACCCTATAACATATAAACATTCACGGCCAGATCGAAGCACTTTTTCTGCATTCTTTCCAACAGGAATTATTTTAAAACATCAGTTGATGTTACATCTGTACAGGGATATAAGGTTCTGCTTGTAGAAAAAGAAAAGATTGATGAATAGGCAGATGTGGCTTTTATCTTATTCGGAGTCATTCTAAATTGTAAACCAGGGTGGTAGTGTAGCTAAGGAAAGAGCCAGAATAAAAGACAGATGTTTGCACACTTTCATTAGAACTGCTTAATACCAAATCAAGACTCCGGGAGATTGGAAAAACCACCAGTAATCATTTAAGAAATACCTTACAAAGGATATAGTTAAACTAAGTCTCTTATTTCTTAGTGGTCCCCTATGTGTGTGCACGTGTGTGTGTTTTCAAATAACAACATAAAGCATTTCCATCTAGGTAGTATACCAAAGATCGTTTCTAATGAAAGCTTTTATTTATGTATTTATGTATTTATGTATTTATTTATGAGCGAGAAACAGCATGAGAGGGGAGAGGGTCAGAGGGAGAAGCAGGCTCCCCGCTGAGCCGGGAGCCCAATGTGGGACTTGATCCCAGTACTCCGGGATCATGACCTGAGCCGAAGGCAGTCGCTTAACCAACTGAGCCACCCAGATGCCCTCTAATGAAAGCTTTTATATGAAGCTCACAGTTGCCTTCTTAGCAATGCTGTACAAATTTTCAGTAAACTTAATCTTTGTCTTGGCACCTTACAAATCTTTCCCTGATGACCGAGTCCCTCAAAAACTTTTGTTCTTGGAACCTTTATTTTTTAAAGTTTTTATTTACTTAATAGAAAAAATGAAGGTGGGGGGAGAGGCAGAGGAAGAGGCAGAAACAGACTCCCCACTGAGCAGGGAGCCAGATCCCAGGACCCCGGGATCATGACCTGATCCAAAGGCAGGTGCTTAACCGACTGAGCCACCCAGGTGCCCTTCCAGGTAGTTTTTAAATACATTATAGGCATTGTTCCCCTTTATATGCTTGAAGGCACAGTAAATTTTGGTTTGATAAAAACCAGTTCGGCTTCACATCCGGAAAGCTGAGGGTAGAGTTCGTGGCCTGGACCCACTGAGGTCAGAGCTGGAAGGTATAGTCCTGCCTCCAGCAAACCTGGCATCTCCATCCTCTCCCCTCAACTTCTGCTCTCCGGTCTTCCCTTTTCAGGAAAAGATCGACCCCACAGTGTGTATGTAGAAGGAGTTTAGGATTAGCCATCCCTGTGGAAGGAGGAACTTTAAGGACTTGCATGCCAGCTACATAATTTGCTAGGCCTCGTGCAAAATAAAAATGTGGGCCCCTTAGTCAAAACACAGGCAAAAGTTTATTCCTTTCTTCTGTGGTCTCTCTTTCACCAGGTCGTGGTGATTTTTATTTGCTGTTTAATGTTGCGCTCCCTGAGCCATGGGGATACTCACTGGGTGAATGCACTGAGAACCCCTGAAGGAGAGAGAGGGAAGGGGGGCAATTGCTGGGTGGGGTTGAGATTGGGGCTGACCAAGAATCTGTCCCAAGGGGCACTGAGAGATGGGACTGCAGCTTAGCCTTGACTCCAAAACCCAAGAGAATTCTCTGTTGTCCCATTGGACCTCACAGAATACAAATTCAAAATAAAATTAAGAATTTCAAGATAGCATCTGCGGAGTATTAAACCCCAAGGGCAGGGCCCCCTTCTGAGTAGGGGGCCTGAGCAACTACACTGCTTGCCAGTCTGTGAAGCTGGCTCTTAATACATACTTACTTGGTTTGGCTTAGAAGTCAGAGCTGACGGAAAGTATGGCTGAAGCCCCTTCTTGCTCTGGCCACTACTGGGGAGATGGCATCCTTTGAGGTGGTGGCTGTCTCATCCCAATGACTAGATTGCAAATCTTAAGAGGGCAGAGTCTCTTCTGTGTCCTTAGAAACATGCCTAAGGTAAGCAGAGAACCACAAGAGTCCATTTCAGGGTAGACCAGCTTTCCCAATCCAATGGAGGAGGACGTGCACCATGATGGCAGAGTCTTCAGGGCCAATGGACCCACTGAGAAAACCAGCTGGAGAGGGAGCAGCTGAGTGCAATTTTGCATAACCAAGCACTGCATTCCATCAGGAAGACTCATGTGCATTTTTAATAAAGAACGATTTACTTTTCCAGCTCATCTCTGAATGGTCCAGGTCTGAACGTGCAAACTGAAAGGGACTTTAGAAAGTATTCTTCCCACTCAGACACTTGAGCAAAGAGAAGGAGGAGGCCTGGAGAGGTGACTTGACTTACTAAGGTCACACTCCCCCTGTGATCCAATTTTCCTTTGGCTTTGTCTTTATTACATACAGCACACCTTTCCCCAGAACCTGGTACAGGTTCCTTGGGACAGAAGCCAACCCGAGGGAACAGTGCGGAAATCCTCTCATATATTTAAAGAAGCAAGATGGTTAGGGGAAGATAGTTTTTGGTAATCCCTTTAACATTGCAAACTCTTATGTAACAAAATGTTATACTTACATGTACACATGTAAGTCTAAATACTTTAAAACTTTTCAGTGATGGTAGTTTCTGTTTTTAAAAAATTAATAATAAAGTAATACCAGCCATGGCAAAACTTTTAAAGAGTACAAGACAGCATTCAATGAAAAATAATACGATGTCTCATTACCAATAATTAATTCTAAATTCTCTTTCCCAAGATGCAGTTACTGTTAAAATATTCCTGGTGTGTCTTTCTAGAAATTTGCTATTTATAAATGAAAGTGTGTGTTTATGCGTATGGGAAGAAACTTTACATAGTATCCTGCATCTTTTTTTTTTTCACCTAAAATTATATCTAGGAGACAGTTACGTATCAGCACAAATAGATCTGTCTCACTTTTCAGCATCTACATATATTTCCATTTCAAAGACGTTCCTTAATTTGTGTAACGAGTCATCCAAAGAGGATGATTCCTAGATTTTTGCAATTACAAACAACAGTGTAAAAAAACATCTCATTAGTATGTTTTTGCCCACATGCTCACATGAGTGTATAAGATGATTTTCTGGAGGGGGGGTTACTGGCTCAAAACAGACATGCATTTACAACTTTTGATAAGGGTTTCTAAACCAAAAGGAGTTTGTGTGACTGGCTAGCATTGGAATAGGGGGGGAAAAAAAGACAAATATGAAACCCAAACAGGTGACTATGAATTGAATTAAAATGTTACAACATACTAAAAGCATAGATATTAATTTATTTTTGAAGATTTTATTTGAGAGAGAGCATGAGAGAGAGAGAGAGAGAGTGCGCACAAATGGGGGAGGGGTAGAGAGAGAAGCAGAGTCCCTGCTGAGTGGGAGCCCAACGTGGGACTTGATCCCTGGACCCTGGGATCATGACCTTAAGCTGAAGGCAGACACTTAACTGACTGAGCCACCCAGGCACCCAAGGAGATGGTAATTTTAAGAATCTAAAAACAATGGGTACTTTAGTTCAAGTTTGTCAGAGTGTGTGTTGAGCAATGGTAGGTGGATGGGAAGGAGCCCGAGGGTCTGGGCAGGAGGGTGTGTATGGGTGAGTATGGTTGCAGGCTTGTCTTATCTTTCAGAGATCTCCAGTCCACTAGTGGGGGCAGGTGTTATAGGAGTGCAGGTGAGAAATTTTAAGATAGGGATGGTGCTGGTGGAGAGGGCACTGATGTTCACAGGACGCTTTTGTACCTCAAATATATTTCTGCTTCGGCCGATAGGATTTATCACAATTCAGGACAAACTGACTGATTTACAGGCTACTCCCTGTTTAACCATGGGTTGAATTCCAAAATTGAAAAGTTGGTTAAGTCCATTGGAACTCAGAATACCTTTCCTCCCAGAAACCTTGGCATAAATTATTTCAATTCTGAAACCGTCATATGACAGTGTATCTTAGGCACAATGTAGCAGAAAAATTGTACATCTGTGATTAAAGAAGGCAACAATATTGTAAAAATAGGTAATTCCACAAAAGATAAAAACAACCAATTTAAAGCAGTAGCTTACCCTCAATTGAAGACCACCAGGTGTTGGTAGAAGAAGGAGAAAAGATCTTTGGGGATTCTGAAGGGTGCTGGTTGTTTCTCTGGAAACTTTAAGGGGCTTTAGGAGTTAACTAGTCTATCCTGACTTTTACTGTTTTGTCCTTTGACTGCCTTTTTTGTGATTCATGGAAATGGGTCAGTGGGAGAGGTTTTCATGAGGGGAAAGGAGTTGGAATAAAGAGTGGAAAGAAGAATGAAAGGGGTGTCCTGCAGTGGAACTGAGGCCCCTATGACGAAGAGCCAGGTGATGAAGCCCAGCATCGGACATTGTGCAAACTGCCCAATGGCTCCTGATGTTTCTCCCAGACCCTCGGCTGGTCTCTGGAACGAGGGTGGGCTTTGGCAATGCTTGCTTTACACCAGTGGTTCTCAAACCTGGGAGCACTTCAGTGTCCCCTGGAAATTGTGGAAATGCAGATTCCTGGCACCAGTAGTGGAGATTCGATACAGGATGTCCAAAGGCGGAGCCCAGGAATTGGTGTTCTCCTGCCCCTGTGTGTAAGGTCTATGGGCGATTCTGATACGCAGCCAGGATCAAGCACCACCACAGGGTTGGACGACATAGCCTTGGGTGATAGGGAGAGAAGACTGTGGACACCTGTTGATGGTATAGGAAACCTTTGTTTAGGCCAAACCTTGTTTAGTCTGTAGTGTATGGAATGCCTGTTTCTATCTCCAGAAAGTGCCTTCTCTTTTTGGAAAAGTACAGGTTGTGAATCCTCTGCTCCTGGGGTCAGGATAGTAAATAAGGTAGATCCCTGCTGTCTGAGATTATATTCTGGGTTTTGCTCTATTCAGTGATCCCGATAAGTGATTTTCAGTCACACTGTACCTCATGCCCATGCTCCATCTTCAGATGGGATTCACTGGTTTCAGGATGGCGCTCAAACACTGACATACTTGTAAGCTTTCCAGGCAGAAGTTTTGGGAACCTTGTCTGGATTTACATGAGTTTGAGGAGGCAACAGTAACCTCTCTCCAGCTCTTCTTTCCCAACTTAGCTCCCTTCCCCTCCTTGATTTCTGGTGGAGGAAAAGATGCCCGTATTATCAAACCTCTTCACAATGGGGAGAGAGAGGGTGTTGTTCATTGTCCTAGCAGTGGAGGATGCTAAGAGCCCAGAGTAAAGATCTTCAGTGACCCCCAAAAGGCTTTTCCTTGTGTCTGTAGCTGCCCTCCTTCCCAGATCATGGTTGCTGCAGAGAACCCTCCACCCTGTCCAGGAATCTGAGAGCAGATAAAAGCTTTTCTCCTCTTCCCAAGGATGGCTCCTTGATCCAATAGCAAATTAGCCCATTGTTTTTATTAGAAGATTCAGTGATGTGCTAGTGAATCCTTAACAACCAGCTCTGGAAAAAAAAACCAAATCCTTTATTGGTAGCCTTTACTAATTTTGTGGTGTAAAGACTCTCCCGTGGCTGATTTCACACTGTTGGCAGTTGAACACCTGGCTTGCAAGTTTCCTGAAACCTGGATAAGCAGCTCTCCTGAGTCAGTATAAACCAATTTCAACACACCACTAGATGAATCCTTCCCGGAGCCCCGACATTCCAGGCATTTGTAAAATTTTGGTGGTTTCTTTTGCATAAATATACAGTTGGCACTTTATTGTATATAAGTGATACTGATGCTGGCAGAATGGGTCCAAGGACCCAGATGGGGTCCTGCGGGATCAGCCAAGAGGGTCCCTGGTTGCACTCAGGATAGAACTCAAATGCGAGCCCGCAGCAGGTGAAAGCCGTTTAATGAAGGTATATAGAGAGTGCAGGGACAGATGGAGTGTCCGGGAGACTCAGAAAGGGAAGAAGGGAGTCTCATCTTTGTTCGGAGTCCGGAGCTTTGTATTGAGGATCGTGGTCTGGTGTACGTGTCCCCTCAGGCTTCGAGGAACTGGTTAGAACAAAGATGAGGGCCCAGGTGTCATTCCTCGGAGCCAGGGGGCCTTGGTGTTGAGCTATCTAGCGCCGTGCTCTGGAATATGCCTACGATAGCTTCATTCTCACCTGGTCCTTCCTTAGATGTCGTCTACCCTAAAAAAAATAATTAACTCCTTGTCCCTTACAAGGAGGACATACTCAATTTGCATTCTGAGGCATGTGTAAAGTGGGGTGCCTTAGCGAGAATGGAAGCAGGAAAAGGAGCAAAAAGCAGATTTTTATGGAGTCCTTTGGTTTCCCTATCTCAGTATCTCAGTTAAACAATAAAACAAAAACCAAAATGAAGGATTGAGGCTAAAGTTTCATTCCTTTTACTGTGGCTGGTGATATTAATCTGTGTCCTGTTTAGTTTTACATTATAGAGACAACTTATCTTGTTGCTAGTTAATATGTACTCTTAAGAATCTCCATTCAGTTGAACATCACAACTAAAAATAGCATACAATATTTCTATTCTGAGAGATCCAGTTATAAAACTTAAGCCAAAAGAATTATAGTTTTCCTTAAAGCACAAAAAAAATTTTTTTAAAGATTTTATTTATTTATTTGACAGAGAGAGACACAGTGAGAGAGGGAACACAAGCAGGGGAAGTGGGAGAGGGAGAAGCAGGCTTCCCACGGAACAGGGAGCCTAATGCGGGGCTCGATCTCAGGACCCTGGGATCGTGACCTGAGCCAAAGGCAGACGCCCAACGACTGAGCCACCCAGGCGCCCCATAAAAAATTATTTCAGTTACACCTATGACTTATGGTTTACTTATGACACACAAGTCGGTTACTAGATGGCTTTTTGAAGCATTAGCTGGGCTCATCACGTGGAAGTCTTGTAGATTTTTAAAGATAAAACAGATGTATACTTAAATCTATCAAATGGTATAGGAGAGGGGGTGGTTTTTTCCTAAGCATGTCTTATCCAAATCTCTATGGGAACAATGTTGCACAGGGAAAGCAAAGATGACCATATCATGCAAATATTTCAAATGAATTGACCACTTGTAAAATTAGCCCCCATTCAAACAACCTTCCCACTTGATGTCTTGTCTCTTTAAACACTGACGAAAATGTAATGAAAACTGATTAAGTGAAATTGAAAATCCTTTCGTATGTGGAATTTCACTGATGGCAATGTTGGGGAATGGCCCGAATCTTGTGCAAAGCATCAAAACAAATGATAATCTGATTGAGTTAGCTGAATCAAGAATTGAAGAAATCTGAGGATGAGTACAGGAGTGGTTCTTCAGAAGTGAATTATTCAAATATCAAAACATTGAGATAAACCTTTGCAAAAATAGGTATTTTTTGCCAAAATGGCTATCCGAATAATAGCACTATGACATATCATGCGAATTTGTTAGGAAACTTAGCTACATTCCCATCCACCAAAAACAAAAACAAAACAAAATAAAAACAGTAGAGCCATGTATCCTTAGAAACTCATTCTAAGAATCAGCACATTGATGGAATTAAAACTTAGTTTTTTGACATGAAATTTCATTTTTCCCGGATCATTCAAACTTTTTACCCCCACTATTTATAGCAAAATGTGTTTTCCTGAATTAAATAGGTCATTTCCAGTTAGCCTCTCCCTGGTAATGGTTAGTTTTAAATTACCACAATGATGTCCTTCTGAATTCTATCCAGAACTCGGCAAGTCTCTGCTTTTTTTTTTTTTTTTTTTTTTTTAGTGATAATGACAACAGTGATAACTGAGACTCTCTGTACTATTCTGTGACTATGACTACTATGACTTTATTCTAAGACATACAATGTGTCTTAGAACAAGTGTCATCTCTTTTAATGTGTCTTAGAGTAAGTATCCTCTCCTTTAATCCTTACAACCCTGTGAGGGAGAAAGTTACGTTGTTACCATTTTAGCTCTGAAGCCACTGGAGCAGGAAGATGGTCAGTCACTTGCTGAGGAGGGGAAGCGGGGTTTTGAAACAGGTCATCTGCTGCTGGAGCCCGCTGCCAGTGTTTGTCAGTGACATCACAGGGTCGAGAAACACCAAAACTCACAACTACCCAAAGTCCAATAGTGGTGTGACCAAAAGCCATATTCATTGCTACTTTAAAAGACACAAAAAGGGGCACCCGGGTGGCTCATTTGGTTAAATCTTCTACCTTTGGCTTAGGTCATGATCCCGGGGTCCTGGGATGGAGCCCCACATCGGGCTCCTTGCTCAGCAGGGAGCCTGCTTCTCCTGCTCCCCCTGCTTGTGCGCACGCGCGCGCTCTCAAATAAATAAATTTTAAAAAATCTTTAAAACACACACAAAAAATTTATATGAACAGGAGTAAATAAATATCCATGCCAGGAAATTCTCTCCTCCTAAATGGCTTATTCACATACCAGTTAGAGTAAAAGCTGCAAGAGTCCGCTGCACAGATTGCTTACCTCATGCCTAGGAAAATACCGTGTAATATTTAGACAATAATTTAACAGCTAACCATATACACCTTACCTGTTTGGATAGCTACGAAAATAGAATTAATTGCAGGCTGTTGAATTATATTGTTAACCGTAATCATGCTGCTACTGGGCTCTCTGTTGGATAGAGAAAATCTATTTGTGTAGATTTTAAAGTTATTCATGTAAAAGCCCTGATTTAATACAATCAAAAGATTCATTTTTACAGAAAAGGAAAACGGGTCTAGCAAAGAAAGTTTAAATTAGAGCAGTGTTACATGATAGATGCATATTCTTTTCCTTTGATCAGTGATTTTCCAGCTTTCTAATAGCTACTTAGGGAAATAACATCAAGATAATCATAAACGTCTTTGTATCACTAGAAAATTAAGCATTACTTTTTCAGCATTATCTCAGCAATATTTTTTTCTGGGTTTTAAAAAAAACTGAATAATATTTCATTCATGCATATCATGGAGTTCCTGCTATATATAAGCTACTAGTTTGAAAAGCAAAACTCTGCGCTTTAATATTATGTGACAGAAGAAATAAGATTTGCTAAACAAATTGGTTTAATGTTCATTGAACGTCTGTGGAGTGGAATGGGAAAAGGCATGACAACTTGTTACCAAGAAAACATATATGGGCTTGTTGGAATAGGGGCATTAGTTGAAGCTACATCTCTGGCCGGCACAACTGAAGTAGCTGGGGGATAGTGTCAGGGGCTGGCTCCTCGCTCATGAGACCTCCCTACGTCCTCAAGCTCAGCGCAGGGAAACTAACTGAAGAGCTGGGAATACAGTCATATAGTAGGTTTCTTCTTCAAAACTAGTAGTCTTCCCTTTGCCATATAGTGAAAACCACACCCTAAATCCTGTTTTCCTTTTTGCCTCAACCTCCCGAGAAGTTCAGAGGTATGATTTTGGCCCCAATTCAGGATCTTGCATTAAGCTTACATTTTTGGCTGTTGGGTCTCACCTCTCTGCCACCCTCCATCCTCATCCTTGTTACTCGGCTTTCCCTGTTTGGTCTTCTGTTCATAGTTTTGTTTTCTCTGGTTTCTATACCTAATGCTGTGTATAGTTTTAGTTTTTGCAACGTATCATGAGACCTTGAAGAGACCGTGTAAGTGCATGGGCTCTGGAGTAATCCTGCCTGTGTCTTGTTCTTGGCTCTGCCACTCAACGACCTGTGTGATCTTGGGCAACAGGTGAATCCAGCTATCAGCTGTGGCTTCTCATCTGCAGAATGGGATAATAATGGCACCTGCCTCCAAGGGTTAATGTGAGGTTTAAATGAGTTAATATACATTAAGTGCCTTAGAAGGGAGTCTGGCGCATGGTAGGTTCTTAATAAGTATTAGCTATTGAAGAGATGGATGGACAGACATAGTCTGGGGGGGGGGACAAGAAATGGGCAAATACTTGGTAAAATGCTTTGTAGAAATAATGGTAAATTTAACTACCTTAACTTAAAAAAAATTAACTGATGATCTGAAAGCAAAATGTGGTCCTGATACTCACCAGCTATAATAGCAAATAGAGAAATCTAGAACGATGTAAAACGTTGTCATAAATGAAGGCATTCCATAAACTGCTGGAAACTAGATCTGAAATGTTCGGGTTTCCCTCTATAAAGAAATCAGATAGGCATGTATTCTATGATAGTAGTTTCACTCAGTTTCTCTCTGAAATTATGTCTTAGAGTCCTGAGGATTACTTAACCTAATTAAGAGGTTAGCCTTACCCAATCAAGAGATCCAGTACTAAAAACATTCAAATTCCATTTCTTACTCTTTCCCCTTACCTCCTTTTTTTTTCTTTCCTGGCACTAAGATGTCTGTGATATTCCTCAAAGGAATAGAAGACAGATAAATACACCTGACATTTATTGATTTCCTTGGTATGAATGAGGTCCACTGCTAGAAGCTCTAAGCCACGTCCTTTGCAATGGGCAGGTATCTGTGTCTCCCCTTGCATTATAGGTTCAGAGGAGTTAAATGAATCTCCTAACATCTTTCATTTTAAGTAAGTGGCAGAGTTGGAGTCAAACCCTGGTCATTATGGTGCTAAAGCCCATTCTCTTACAGATAAGCCCTGATTTGCATCTCTCATCCCTATAGCACAGACTCTATGGATAAAGCTGTAGCTAGAATGCACTAATTTGGTCTTGCTTAATTAGGAACCTATAAACAATGGATGTAGAGTCTCGGTTACAGTTCCCTATAGTCAATTTCCGAAGAGAGGTTTTCCTGAGTAGTTTAATATTACTCATTTCATTTTCATCATCATATTCCTGTGGATTCAACTTTCTAATAATCTCTCACCTTTTACTTGATTCGTTGTTGATTACCCATAGCTAAGCTCATTTCCTAAAACGCTCTCCTATATCAAGCCAAGCCATCTTTGTTAGTTAAGGCATAAGGTATATTTCTCTTTCATGTAATAATTCAAGACAAGCAAACAGCTCTGCTATCCTCAAAACATGGCTTTGAATGTTGCCTCTTTCCAAGGAAGGGAGAAACAGGTAGTCCAAGGCAAGGAGATGGCCCAGAAATGGCCTACATTACTGATACTCTTATCTTACTGGTCCAAACTCACTCATACAGCAAAATTATCTACAAAACTAGTGAACCTTCTAACCAGGCAGGTGCAGGGATGAGGTTCTCCTGCTGAAAGGAAAACATACTGGGACACAATCAAGGGGGTCTCTGACTCCCCCCAAAGTAAAGAACATTCACGAGTCCCACTGTCTCTCCTACTGAAGCTGACCTAGATTCCATTACCCTCTCCGAGGTCCTACCTTGCCCATTCAATTTTTTCTCTGGACCCTCACCAACATAGAGTTACATCAATTTTAGAGCTGAAGAGAAATCTTTTAAAGCAACAGTTATGGTCTTGGTATATATAAAAGTCTGTATTTTAAAAACTGATCAGCTGAGTTGGAAAAATCTCTAGCCCTTCTCCAGGATCGGGGAAAATGAGATTTCTGTTTATTCTAACTATAGAGACAAAGACTTATATTTGTGTTACAAAGAGGTAGTAACTAGACTGCAAAGATAATTCCAGATTTGCATATCTCTTCTTATCCTCTCTCCCTTTGCAAACGTCAGCATTTTTTTTTAAGTGAATATGTTGTTGTTGGCAGGGACCATTCGGCAACTTAGAGTTCTGCAAATGTTGTTCTTCTAAAATATCTTGCTCTGGTTTTGTGTTGTTTTGATTTTTTTTTTTTAAAGAAAATACATCTGATAAGAAATCTGGCCCAAGAGAATCCAGGGAACAAAGCTTACAGAAATTGTAGTGGGTTTGTTCCATAAGCTGGTGCGGAGGCAAAAGCAAAGTGAAGACCTGTTTGTGCTTTTCTCCCAGTTTTCTCTGTTTCAATCAGCAGAGGAGAGCTTTGTAGCCGAACCTCTTGTAGCACCATGCATCATTCATGACCTGATGGGTAGACAAAGTGCCTCACAATCGATGGAGAAATCCCACTGCACAAATAAGCTCACCTGTAGGTTACAGACTTCTCCTGTTTGTTTTCTGCTGATCTAGGACATTTCCCCCTCCCATTTCAGGAACAAATAACTAATACATTTTAATAATAGCTCCTCATCCAGATATGTCCCCCCTTAATTTGCAAGTTGATTTGGGTGATGAGAGTTTTGGCAACAGTTAGAGTGAAATAGAATAATGTCATGGTCAACACCCATTAAAATCTAAAACAGAAGAATGATAACTTGGCATATTAAATTGCTAGGCTGGTGGCTTTAAATTCACTTTTTCTTTGATTAGAATGAATTTATGTTACAGGAAGAGACTAAAGGGCATGCTTTTAAAAAAATTAATTTGGGATCCTCCCGTTCCTATCTACCCGTCTGTTCCCACCCTGTGATCCCTGCTGCTAACCATTTTTATTACTTTCTTAATGTATAAATGCAAGTACATATTCCCCTGCCTTTCTTATGGGAAAGAGCATATAAGTTCTATATATCCTGCTCTGTACTTTGCATTTCTCACATAAGATATCTTAGTTTTTGATACAAATATATAAACTGTTTCCTCATTCTTTTATAGGGCTGCATGCTTTTCTACTGTGTGGTTGTGTCAGATTTATTTAACACAAGGGGAATTATGTACTCAACTGCTCTAATATCCTCAACTACTCTTAAGGTAGGGAATATTAGCCTGAATTTGCAGAGGTAACCAAAGCCCTGGGAGCTTCTCTGTGCTTCCGTGGTGATCTCTCTCTTAGAGTCTTGAGAGATGGATTCCTATTCTCCCACCCCGTGGAAGCAGTAATATCGGTTCTTAAATACTGGGTATTCTTATTTATTTATTTATTTATTTATTTATTTATTTATTTATTTGACAGAGAGATAGCGAGAGCAGGAACACAAGCAGGGGGAGTGGGAGAGGGAGAAGCAGGCTTCCTGCCGAGCAGGGAGCCCGATGTGGGACTCGATCCCAGGACCCTGGGATCATGACCTGAGCCGAAGGCAGACGCTTAATGACTGAGCCACCCAGGCGCCCCTAAATACTGGGTATTCTTAAGAAAAATCTTCTTCCTCTGTATGCTCACAAATAAGTTTTTCTATGCCAGAGGTTCTCAACTTCAACATACAAGAGAATCCGGCAATGCGTTTGAAAATGCAGATTCCCAGGCTCTGCTCTCATAAGTTCTCATCAGCACGTCTGGGGTGATTTGCTGGAACACATCTATTAAGGGAGCCCAACCCTAGCACGGCCATTAATGTAGAATGGTGTCTAGATGTCCTGCTTGGCAATCATCATCTTGAGCCTATACCCCAGATGATTTGGGGGCAGTGAGCCCTGCACCACACTTTAGCCCACAGCTGTAGATGGTCTCTGGAGGCCCACATTATTTGTGTAGGGCGTCATGTTGGTAGTCAGCAGCATTCCCAGATCCCACTGCCATCTGGTTCCATGGTAGTGCTTTGGGCCAGGCCTTGTTCTGCAGGGCACTTTGCACAGGCTGCCTTAGGCTCCAGTGGGTGCAGCAAAGCATAAGGGCTGAATACCTCTTGTGCCTTTGGGATTGAGAAAGACCACAGTTCTCTGTACCAAATTAGCATATAAATAAGGTGTTAGATTCCCAGATCCTGAGCGTACCAGGAATTGAAAGTATGTGCCAGAGATTTAATTAGGAAACTCTTAACAATCTCCAATAAGGCAGAAACCAGAAAAATCTTCAGTGAGGAAGAGTTGCTTCCTGAATTTACCTTTTACCTTTCACCTTTTTCTTGTTTCCACAATAGTCAGGGGTCAGAAATCATAAGAATGGGACCTTTTTATGGAACCAACCGCCGCAGAATATCAGAGCTTCAGGACCCATCAGAGATCATATAACATAAGGTTGTTTCATCTGAGGCCCCTAGAAGAGACCCTTGATCTTCCAGGGGTCGGTGGACATCTGAAGTCCTAAACAGAATGCTTTGTCAAAGGAGTTTCTAGTCTCCTCAAAATGATTCAGATCCACCAGTGTAGCCTAGCACCTTCATTTTCCCAATGACGAAGCAAGGATCCAAAGGACTGCAGTGATTTATCAAGGTCACATAATTACTTGCAGCAGGGATGGGACTGGAATATGGGAATCTTAATATGTGGTCATTGATGTCTCCAGGACTTTGAAAATCATCTATAAAGGTGGCCCCCGGTATGAGCCCTTGGCAGTGAATAAATATACCATTACCAAGTCCCATGGTCTTTATGATTGAAAGTGTTAGTTGACCACTTACTTGGTGCTCATGACTGTCCTAAGTACTTTACATATTAACTCAGTTGGTTCTCATAATCATTCCATAACACTCTTGTTGCCCTCTCCATTTTATTTATGAGGAAAATGAAGTACACAGAAATTAATTCATTTGCTGGTATTCCAACCCCAGCAGTTTGGGCCCACAAGCCCACTCTCCTCATTATTACATTAGGGCCATTTCTTTCTGGGAAATGATGACTAATGCCAACTTCAAGAGTAGCGACCAAAGCTTTTACCTATCCATGTTTTTATGAAACATAATAGAATCTTGGCTCTGTGCCTGCTAATTTCTGCACTTGAACATAAGCCCTAAAATGAAGAAACACCACTGAGATGTTTTCAGTGATAAAAGACTAGATGGTTATGTACTCAGATGTCAACAGTGATTATCTCTTGATCCTCCAATACGTGTGATTTTACTTTCACTTGGCACTGATCTGGATTCCAAATGTTCTACAAAAGACATCTGCTACTTTGATAGTCAAAAAGAAAATAAATATTATTTTAAAAATACTATACACAGTATAAGCAACCTAGAGATTCATCGCCTCCTTCTTGTCTCAAACCATTGAAAGGCTTCCTTGACTTCTGCAGACATTTACTGTCAGGTCTTGGGCCTTGGGGGTATATTCTTGCCTGTCTTCAGAGTGCTCTTGTACTGTGGGGATTTCAAGGGCTGACAGAATAGCTTGAATGCCTTCATGGGTCGAAATATGGAGCCATAGCACCAGCCCCTAAAATCACTGAAGGAGACAGACCTTCTCCATATTTTATCGGTACAACACTATGAATTGGGTGGATTGCAGCAGTTAGCTTTTGGATACAGCCAGGTGAGCAAAGACTGGATACTGTAAAGAGAGGGGATGAAAAGGGGGAACAGGGACCAGGAGGGATGGGCAGGGTGGAAACCTTTCAGATGGACCACGTAAGAAAGAGTGGTCCGAAGAATAAATTGTGTTCAGCCATGATTTCCCACTTTAGGAAAAAAAAAAGTAATTTCATATGCAATAGCCTTCACTGCTAGTCAGCGATGATTCATCAGTGTGTGTCTATAATGCCAAAACTCCGAGTTGTTAATTAAACAACAGCCTGAAATGTGACCCTGCTCTGCGTATCAGGCTGTCGGAGGCCCTCTCTGTTCCTGTCACAATACAGTATTAGCACACCTCAAAGTCTGCACCCCATCTGCCAAGACCCCATTTACAAAACAGTTTTAGAATCCATTATTTATGACCAGGAAGGCCTGCGTCATAGAGTTTGTTACAATTTAGAGTCTCACGTTAATGGGCAATTTCTTGGAAAGTGCATGGAATTCATCTCTTAGGATTGCATTTCTTGGTATGAAAATCAGACCGTATGTTAGTTTCTCGGGCAACCTAACGTTTCTAAAGTGTCAAGCTCTGTCCTAGGCAGGTTTTCCAATATTTTAATAATAGAGGTTACAAAGTCAAGTCTTGTTTAGATATTGCTGTCATCAGGATATAAAATATTTCACTTGAATGAATGTTTTTTTTTTTCCCAGAAGACCGAGTTTTATAATTTGAAGGTGTCATAGTTTACTGTCTCTAACTTTAAACACGTGGGTAGGAACAGTTCTTAAATGCATGAAACTGTCCCTTTGAAACAAAGCCCTATACTTTGGGGTGGCTGGGGGGTGGGGCAGTCACCATTGTACACACAACTGATTATTTTTGAAAAGAATTGATGAGTATGTGGTAGTTTCTCTGCACTTAAATTCCAGCCTCCTGTCCCGGGTTATTTTGTGTGTCTGTCCTTGAATTTGTGATCTCTTCCTTAATAGGCCGCTTCCAAGTATGCTTCCTTACTCTTCCCAGCATGCCTGTCACAAACATGTTCTATGAATTTTGGCTACTTTGCTCAATCTCCTGGGTTCCAGGATTACTTTAGGTAGTTGAGACCATAAGTGAATGCTTTTTAGGTAAGTGAATTTTTTCCTATGAGCATCAATAGATACTTACAATTTTTTTTTAAAACAAATTTACTTAATGATATGCCCTCAAAGTATTCAGACCATGTTAGTGACCCCATTATTGAGAAATGCAGGATGAACAACTGAGTCACAGATTTCTGCGATTGTGATTTGACCATATTACTTAGCCAGTTAGAAACAGCACAGATGGTTTCTAAAATCTCCCAGGATTCTGAGCTCTCATTCATTCATTCACTCCCTCATCAAAGTGGTATTTAAGAAGGATTAATTTTGTACTTGTATGCAGAATGATTTCAAGGCTACAGAGGCTTAAGAGGGAATGGGGCTTCAAAGAAATATAATGCTAAAAGAACTTTAAGCCAGTTAGAGGCATTTTCAATAATTGAGCATGAAAAAAATCACCCTTACTTGATATTCCCCCTTGAACATGTTTTCTCCATCCATTAGCTTTGAGAATCTTCAGTGACTATTACCTTTTCCAATAAAAGTCAGTTTTATAGCATGGTTCATCATTACAGGGATTTGGACAAGTGACATCCACAAAATATTCTGAAAGATCTGTATATAAACTGCTTACAAGCCCTGTCACCTAATTATAGGAAAGCACGTTTATAAGCAAGCAACTCGTACTGGTCATTGGCCTCTAATTCTCTTTGTTTAAAACTAGATTTCCCAGATTTTTTTTTCTCAAATTATTTTCTCTTTCTAATATGCCTACATATTAACTCTAGTTTTTGAACAATTACAATATGTCATGCCCTACCCCCAGGCACTTGAGACACAGTCCCAGCCTGTAAAAGTTTATGGGTTAGAAAAGAATAACAATAGGGGCGCCTGGCTGGCTCAGTCGTTTAAGTGGGTAAGCGTCTGCCTTTGGCTCAGGTCATGATCTCAGGGTCCTGGGATCCAGCCGAGCCACATCGCATCGGGCTCCTTGCTTAGCAGGGAATCTGCTTCTCCCTCTCCCCCTGCCTGTGCTCTCTTACTGTCTCTGTCAAATAAATAAATAAAATCTTAAAAAAAGAAAAGAAAAGAATAACAAATCAGTAATTATCCTTATTTTGTTGCAATTATGGTAAAGATTATGAATTAGAAGTGCAGTCCATATGGGAGTATTAAACCCAACTTTTTAAAGCTTCTTTTATGGCGGCTCCATATCATAAGAGTTTCCACTGCTTATTGGTTATTTCCTCATTTGGCCTATCATGTCTATGTCTTTTTTTCCTTTTTTCATCCCAATTTGAGCTCTTCTCATTTCCGTAGGCATGCTTTCCAGCTCTCTCCAATCCAGGACTTTTCCAGATCTTCATTTCAATGACTTAGGACCTCTTCCACACCTGTCTCCCATTTTGTCCTTTTTTTTAATGCCACACCCCCAAATTAAGCATCCACAAGTGTCACCTTGAATGCAGAAGTTCTCTGCTCCACAGATACTTTCATTGGTCCACTATTGCTTGCACATGGAAAGCCAAACTTTTAGACTGCATTCTAGGCTGTTCTCAGGCTGGCTCCAGTGTACCTATCCATTCTTATGTTACATTATTTCATTCATTCATTCACTCATTCATTCATTGAAGAGAGGAAAGAGCTACTGGGGTGGGGAGGGGTAGAGGGAGAGGGAGAGAGAGAATCTCAAGCTGGATCCATGCCCAGCACAGAGCCCAAGGCAGGGCCTGATCTCACGACCCTGAGGTCATGACCTGAGCCAAAATCAAGAGTCGGAGGCTTCACCGACTGAGGCACCTAGGTGCCTCTGCATTGTTTCTTTAAACACGCTCTCCCCTCAGCCACCCCAATCTACTCATTGTCTCCAGAATGTGCACTTATGTACATAATCACCTCTATCACAGATGTTCTCCTACCTCAAAGCATTGAATCCACCAATCCTCATATTTCAGTTTTGATTCTTCCTGGAAAGACTTTTATATCCGCAGAGGGTTCTTTCCTTTCTAAGTTCATACTATTAGTCTGCATTTGATATTTAACAACACCATCTTTTCTATTATTTTATTGTATTGAAACATGTGATTACATATCTAGGGCTGACAGTGTGTAGATATCAAGGACTATGTCACCTTCAGGGCACAGTGCATGCCTTGCATGAAGTGGGTACCAGGTAAATATTTATTGATTTTATAAAAGAATTCTGACTGTACTCAGCAAAGGTGAGGACATTTTATTGATTAGCGTCAGTGCGAATCTCCATAGGAACCAGGCTCCCCAGAGATACCAGATTTAAGAGCTTTAGGACTCTCCCAAGTGGCAGTTTATGGGAGGAGGGTAAGTCCTATGATAGGAATGTGAACCTGCTTTGAAAATGTGGCCAGAATGGCTGGATTCCAGAGATAGAATAGCAGTAGTGTTGTTTGATTGTTTACTTTAGAAAGTAAGATTTGTCTTCCATGCCAGTTCTTATCTCGTCAATATTTTACTGCTGTTTTTTTTTCTGGGAATGTAAGAGTAAGTATATTGAATTTTCGTTTACCCAAACAAAAGTATTTGGTAAGCAAAATCAACAGCTTTAAGCGTTTTCCCCTGGCTGTAGTGAAGTGGCTTATATTTTATAAAATTTGCTTTTGTGTGGTTTCTAGTATGTTTATATTGCTAGATCTTGCAATTAGCAGAATGTAAAGTGCAAGAAATGACTAATTTTCCTTGGTCTTGAATAAGAAGTTGAAAGCATAAAAAAAGAAGCTATTAAGACAGTAACATTGCCAAGCTAAATATAAAGATATAAAAATGAAATGCCCTTAAGACCACCTTATTGGACTCATTGGTACATCCTGTATTTTAATAAAGGGCAGATAGATTAAAGCTATAGAGCATTACAAAATTGGCTTTCTGAGCTCCCAACGGTAAGGTGGCATGTTCCTGGCAAACCCAGGGCTGTGGGACTGGGGATTGCAGGTGGTTGTTTAGTATTTATTATGAATCTTCCCTGAAAGTTGGCGTTTGTCTTTAAATTTTCATTGCACAGCTGTGGATCACTGCAGATATTTCTAGACCTTAAAGTAATGAAGTAGCTACAGAGGCTGGAGGTCCCCAGAAGCAAGGAGACCATTTCAGCCCACCTCAATAAGGAATTGTGCCGTCAGAGGGGAACTCCTGATTCCATGGCCACTTTGGGGGAGTCAGCAAGGTCACACCCTGTGTCAGGGGTTCCCAAGACCAACCTCCCGCCATGCTGGTGATTCCCTAGCAACACTCACAGAACTCATACAGTTGTACTCATGGTAAGATTTATCACAAAGAAAGGACACAAAGCTAACTCAGCCATAGAACAAAGATGTGTGGGATGAAGTCTGTAAGAGACCAAGTTCAAGCTTCCCGAGCCCTCCCTGGAGAGTCACACAGCGTGTGCTGATCCCTCTCAGAGGTGTGACCATATGTATGAAACGGTGTCTACCAGGAAGGCTCATTAGGTGCTCAGTGCTCAGGGTTTTTATCGGGGGTTGGTGATGTAGGCATCCTCTGCCTACCCCATTCCAGACAACCGAAAGAACGCAGGTGCTCAGCATAAACCATAGTGCTCCCACAGACAGTTTAGGCACACTGAGCCACTCTTACTGGTCGTGGGAATGGTGGGAACCTTCTGAATGTCCAAGTTTCCTGATGCCAGCAAGGGGCCCACCTTGCAGGGAGGACTTCCTAGGGATGGCGATCTCTCCAGTCTGCCCTGTTGACTTTTTCTACACACCGCCCAAGCCTCAGACACAGCTGCACTTGACTATGACTGGGGTGTCCCAAGCCACCAAGTTATCTCTGTCCTTACTCACTCATTTAAAACAGTTCCATATTCTGTGGAAGTGGTCCCCTGCCTTTTTTGTTAAGAAAAAGTCAGCCACACTGGTCGTGTTTGAGCTCTTGCTGTGCTCTGACTTGTTTCCTATTTCAGGCCCTTGCTCTGCACTGCCCCCCGGCTAAGCGTGCGCTTACTTCAGCTCCCACCCTGGCACCCCCTTATTGAGGGTCTTCCCTAACCCTCCAGTTAGGAAGAAGATCCACTTTTTACTCATTCTCAGAGTATGCATTTCTTCTCCTTCTCAGCATTGATGACATTTGTCATTAAATACTTAATACATTTTAATTTAATATTTGCCTTTCCTGCTGGATGTGAGTTTCTTGATGGGATCGAGGCCATCCCTGTGTTGTCTGTAGCTGCCTTTCGAGATAACTAGTGCCTGTGGCCAAACGGTACTTGTTTAATGAAAGAATATATTTCTTTCACTTTCACTGCTTTGGCAAATAAGGCATGGCTATATCGCAGAGAAATTCTCCTCACCCCATTGGACTGAAGGCCGCTGAACGTCTAGTTAGGATGCATGTGCTAAGGGTTGAAAAGACAACGGCCTGTGGCTCACGCATGCGATTAGGAGTCCTACTGTCACAGGGAAGCCCAGTGTGTCCACACAGGGGAGCCTTGGGCGTCAGGCGGACCTTGGTTTGAAACCTATTGCTTCTCTACTTGGTGGATGACTTTGGACCAGTTACTGGATTTCCAAGAGCCTTATTTTTCCTTTTTTTTTTAATTTGTTTTTTTAAATTTCTTATGAACATATAATGTATTATTTGTTTCAGGGGTACAGGTCTGTGATTCATCAGTCTTACGCAATTCACAGCGCTCCCCATAGTACATACCCTCCCCAGTGTTATTTTTCCTGTCTTTAAAGTGAAGATACGCTAAGGCCACCCTAGGAGTTAGAAGGATGATGTGGTGAAATCGAATGTATGAAGTACTGAGCACAGTGCCTGACACACAGGAAGCCCTTGGTAAATGAATCCATGCTGAATCCGAGCTCTTTCCTGTCACCTAGTCAAGGACTCCTTATTCTCATTTTCCTCCACATATCACAGTTCTGTGGGAAATCCCATCCCTTGGGAGCTGACGCAGCTCAAAAGGTTAGCGGACTCTTGTGTCTATTGATCCCAAATTTGCCTGCTGTTACCTCTAACCTTAGAGCCAAAATTCTGGTTTCTGGGGCAACACAGAACAAATCTGATCCCTCTTCCACATTTCAGCCTTTTAAATGTACGCAGACAGCTGTCTGATCATGCTCGGACCTCCTCCTTCCAGATGAAGTATGTGTAGTACTGGAGTTTCCAGGCCCCCTGCTTTCCAGACGCCTTGCCCTGGGCTGTCTTTCTGCACACAGGCTCCAAATGGGCTGCGGATCCGTCACAGTTCTCCAGAGAAGCAGAACCCAATGGGATAGATGTTGGGTTGTTTTTTTTTTTTAATTTTTTATTTTAAGGAATTGGTTTATGGTATTATCTCTGGCTGCCAAGTCCAAAATCTGTAGAGCAGGCCCTGGCAGGCTGGGAACTCAGGCAGAACTTGAGGCAGAATTTCTTCTGCCTGGGAAACACGTTTTTGCTCTTCAGGCCTTCGCTTGATTGGAGGAGCCCCCCTGCCCCGCCCTTCCCTGAATTATTGATGGTAAACTGCTGAAAGTCAACCGATTAGTAGGTGTTCAGCACATCTACGAAATACCTTCACGGCCACACCCGAGTTACTGTTTGGTGCAGTAACTGGATGCTCTTGTCTCGCCAAGCGGCCATAAAATTAACTTTCACAGGCAGTATGCTTGAAGCGTGATGCCAGGACCCAGCACCACACGTTTGCTCTGACTAGGGTCCAACACAGGGAGAACGTTAGCTCCCTTGATCCGGAAACCGCTTTCGTGTTAATGTGGTCTAAGATTGTATTCCTTTTTAAAAATAGACCACGCTGACTTGTTTGCACGGATTGCATATACTCCCCTTGCAAGCAGGGCGCCTGGACCCTGTTAGAGCAGCTCCTGGTCCTGGTGGGGGTCCTGTGACAACACAGGAAAACCCTAGATCAGAGGGACGGTGGGGAAAGGGAGGAACTCTGTCCAGGAGCCTGGAGGGAGGGAGGGAGGCACTTCTCTTCAACAGGCTCCTACTCCGTTTTCATTAGCCTTTAACACACCCATCCCCCAAGCCTAGTCCAGCCCTTCTGTTCACAGGTTCCCTCCTGCCACCCAAAGCCACTAGCAGAGTATAGGAAATAAGGACTTAGAGTGTTCTTTTTCCTGCAGGTTACTTATAAGCTAATACACGGCTCTTGAAATTTCCCACACACGGCATAGAAACGTATTTATTACAGCAGAACTTCAGACTTCAACGACAGGCGGAGAGGGAGATATTTTGGGAAACGGGCACAAGATTCAGCAGGTGGACCAACTGTATCCCACTTGCCTGAAATCTGTTCCCTTTGCCTGACAGGAGGCTGACCTCTCCAAAAACTGCTTGCACTTAATCGGCCTATAGAGCCAGTTGCTCTACAACTAGGCGTCGGTCCCTCCTTTGGTTTCCTGATCCCCATATCAGTATCAACAGGGACTGTGGGGCTGCAGAATCGACAGGAGGAGATGAGAGCGGAGCCGATTACTCCAAAAATAGTAAGAGTCAGGGAGCCTGGGTGGCTCAGTCGGTGAAGCCTCCGACTCTTGATCTCCACGCAGGTCTTGATCTCAGGGTCGTGAGTTCAAGCTCTGCTTTGGGCTCTGCACTGGGCGGGAGCCTAGTTAAAAAAATAAAATAAAAAAGTGTAAGTCTGCAATACCCATCAGGCAAAGCTCTAGATTTTAAGATACTGCCAGGTGGCTGTACAACTTGCTTAAAACATATGGCTAGCAGCTTCTGGGAAAACATCAAGGCTTGTGCTGGGCCCTGCCCTAGGTCCATTCTGTTCGTAAGTGGTATCGGTTTGCAGTGCAGTGTTTCAAAGAGCATGGTATCTATACCAGGGGCGACGCAGGGCAATTTTAGATTCTACAAGGATGTTCCTATTTTATTCGACTAATGTGCTTATTTGTTTTAGTGCCTATTCGTGTAAAATGTAATGTTGAATTCATTTTAATGAATATTTAAGGACTATAGCTATTGCGTTAAGCTATATAAAAATACAGTTATTGCATATTGCTTAAAATGACATTAAGGTAAAACTCTGAAGAAAAATGTTAAATAAATAAAAGTACGGACAGTAGGCAGATATGATCAGTGTCGTGTCAGTGACATGGGAATGACAACAATTAGAAAACATGGGTCAGGTGAGAAAAAGCTGGGTTTTACTGTCAGGACCTTGTTCAGACGTCACCTCCTTTATGGCCTCTTTAAAGTCTTATATTTCTCATCCATAAAATGGAAGTGTTCGTATTTAACCTTCAGGACAGGTTTGAGGATTAGAGCTAATAATACGAAGTGCTGGCCACATCATAGAAACTCCATAAATAGAAATTATTGCCTTTAGTATGTTAGGTCTGTTAGAAAAAAAAATGGCATACCTCTCAAAAACCTGGGAACAAAAGTAGAGATCCAGCAGCGAGACATAGGGACAGCAAATGCATTAAATCCAGGAGACTGCATCAGTATAACTAAACAGTAGTTTAGCTGAGCCTGTTGAGAGCACTTCATTATCTGAGTAGCTTCACATACAAAAGCAGAAGGGGAGGACAACCATCAGGCTGAGGCCAGCCTCCACTCTGTGCAAGAGGAGACTCAATGGAACGGAAAGTGTCATGAAAGATTTTCAGGGGAAGGTGCAGAGGGGAAGGGCTGACAGCCTCCCACCCTTCAGAGGAAGGGGGAAAGTGGCAGGGACCCCCTGCTCAGGTGCAGAAGCACCGAGAAGGGCATGGAAACCCAGTCTCTGTAAAGGGCCTCATGAGCTCATCATGTGGGTGTCGGGAGGCTTAAAATGACAGTGTCACTGCAGCTCGAATCTTTTGTCCCCTTCCTCTGTTTTTTTTTTTTTTGAAACCTAAAAGAGAACACTCTGGGGCCTCCAAAGCATTTCTTCTCAGCATTTTATCCATCTCAATCAATATGCTGATATGATTTTCCTCACAAGGGAGCCCAGGTTCTGGAGTGTGGATGACTCCAAGCCGCCCTTAAGTTTGCTAGGGCTGCCATGACAAAGTACCACAGATGGAGTGGCTTAAACAACAGAAATGTACTGTCTCCTCTTCTGGAGGATAGATGTCTGAGGTCAAGGTGTTGGCAGGGTTGGTTTCTTCTGAGGCCTCTTTCCTTTCTTGTAGACGGCCTTATCTCCGGGTCTTCACGTGGTCTTCCTTCTGTGCCTCTGTCCGAATTTCTTCTTCTTGTCAAGACAGCGTCCATATTGAAGTAGGGCCCGCCCTCATGACCTCATTTTACCTAATCTCTGTAAGACCCTATCTCCAGATGTAGTCACATTCTGTGGTACGAAGAGTTAGGACTTCAACATGTGAATTTTGAGAGATAAAACTCAGTCCAAACGTATGCCCATTAACTGCTCCTGGAAAGGAAAAATTCAGTGTGACCCACTGACTAGACCACAAGCTTCATCTTCATCTCCGTGAAGAGTACCTAATTATCTGTGTCTTTGCACTGCATCCTAAGAATTAGAGTCAAATAATCATGCTATTCTGAAGTTTGGAAACTAATAAAATTAGATTTCCTTTGAACATATGAAAAAATTGCAAGAGGCTGCACACTGGGATTGATGTTAATTTCCATTCACAGCTAATGAGTACTTTGTAAACACTGGAACATAATATATTCTTCCACAGTTCTAGTCTCGATTTTCTAGTCTGCAAAAAATTTCACCCCCAACATAAGTTCTTCTAAGACTCCTTTGAACTTGATTTGAATCGTGGCTCTGACGCTAGCTACTTGAGCAGCCATGGACAAGTTTGCTTATATAGGTCTCAGTCCATTCTTCTGTAAAACGGGGATAATTTCCTGATAGGTAAACTAAGGAAATAAGAGGAGATGTGATCTGGAGTGCTTTATCCAATGCCCAGCATACAATAGGCTCTCAATGCATGACCGATAAAGCTATAAGGGTTATTTCTATAAATGGTATATGGGAAAAGGAGTGGATTTTTATTTATTTTATTTTATTTTTTTTTTTTTTTAAAGATTTTTATTTATTTATTTGAGAGAGAGAGAATGAGAGGGAGAGAGCACATGAGAGGGGGGAGGGTCAGAGGGTGAAGCAGACTCCCTGCCGAGCAGGGAGCCCGATGTGGGACTTGATCCAGGGACTCCAGGATCATGACCTGAGCCGAAGGCAGTCGCTCAACCAACTGAGCCACCCAGGCGCCCAGGAGTGGATTTTTAGATGTTGGGTTGAGAAGAGGTTGAGAAAGAGGTACTCTCCTTCAACTCTTGTTCTCTTTTGGGAACAGAAACTATTCTGGATTACTTCCAAATCACTCATTCCAATCAACATTCATTTGTGAATCAGAAGGACACACTCACCTTGAACTGTAGCAGCACCAATACATGCGAAACTGTCTTCAAGAAATTGGTGTGAAGATCTGAACTCTTATGACTTCCTTCGACATCATCAATTCCTTTAAGGGAGCACGCAGCAAGGCTGGGTTGTCTATACTGTATCAGGCCAGTACCGCAAAGCTGTAGCTGATAGTGCCTGGGCATGCGTGCATTTGAATTCTGATCCAGCTAAAGCTGCGCTTTTGGAAAAATGTTTCATTTAGATATAAGAAAGGGTGTGTGTGGAACATTATTTGGCCACTCACAAATCCTGGATATATAAACACATGCTGAAAAATAGGAAATTGGAAACCTTGTCTTTCCCCCTCTTGATTCTCTTGCTCATCCGGAATTGTCTCCTTTTCTAGGTGCTATATTTTAAATCTTGCAGACACCTCTAATTTTCTCTATTTTATTCTCCATCACCAGTGGTGTCTAATTATCCTTAGACTGCCTCTTTGTTATTTTCTATATCTTTTGCACTGACTTTACCTTAAGTTCCCACTAACTCTTGCCAAGATTATTATTTTTATAACTAGTCTCCTTGACTTTATTCTCTGTGCTCTCCAATCCATCCACTTGCCTGATTAAGTTTCTTCAAATGTAACTCTGTTCAACCCACCACCTGCAATAGCAAATTTTTAGTCAGCAGGCTCCCTCCCAAGTAGTTGAAGCACAACCTAATCAGTGTAATTAAACAATGCCTCACCTCCTCACTTAGGTTTCAGCTGAATTGGAATCTCCAAATGTATTCTCAACTCACTGCTTGAGATACAAATATAGCTAACGTTTACTGAGTGCTTGCTAGCTGCCAAGCATTGTGTGTCATGCTGTATGTGTATCATTTTTCTTTAAATCATCACAATAACTGTATAAGAAATCATTAGAAGATACTGTTATTATCCTCATTTTATAGAATGGAGGTGGGGGCTGAGGAGGTGAAGGGGCTTTCCCAAAGTCACTGATGGAGGTGGGTTTACTTGCCCCACTCCCAGTCCCTGCTGCCGCAGATCTACCAGTGAGACCTTTGAGCATTTCCATTAGTAAGATTGTGAGCTATTTTATCACTGGGACCATGGAGATATCAACGGAATATATCCTTTTATTACTCATAAGATCTAGCACAGTGTTAGCCTCAGAGGAGATACTCAATGAATGTTTGATGAATGAATGGATAGAAGGGATGGTTTCAGAGAAAGCATAACATGAAAATAAAAAAGCAACATGGTACCTAGTGCTACTGTATGGACTTACCCCCCCCCCCGAGCTGAATTAAATTCCATTTTATTTCACAACTACCTCAGTCTGCCTCAAGGGCGGAATAAACTACTTCTGTGAACTTGATGAGTTTGTGCTATGAAAGAACATTGCTGGTGTGTGGCCTCCTACAAGAGGGAATAGAGTTTCCTAGCGGGCATCCTGAATAACCAAAGATGCAGAACGCTGAATGGGGAAAACGTCTCAAGCCAGTCCATAAAGCAGGCTACTGCCCCTCCTGAGAACCATTCTGTTCCCTTAGCCTCCATACAACTGACTGGGTTGTCTTGGTCAAGCCACTTCACCTTTTTTGACCAAGTTCCTCATCTCTGACCTGAAGAGGCTGCTGGAGATTGTAACAGCTAGTCGGGGTTCAGGGCTCAGAGCATGCTAAAGGCATACATATGTCGACGTGGACAGCACAGCTAGCATTGGCCCAGAGCTAAGATTTAAGCCCACTAAGTGAACTTAAGGGTTTTAATGCCACCACTGTAAGGCCTCTTCCAGCTCTAAAATTCAACGATTCTTCCACAAGTTCTCTTTGACTCTGAAGCTCTTGAGTCGGCTGGAAGCTCTCTCACTCCAGTGTCTGATGAGCCTTCACCCCATTTTGTGAGGTTTGGCCAATATTCTGTATTAATGATTTTTGTAGTTCTACCCCATGGTGAGGGTGGCCTGCTGGACAGATGTCCATCATGATGTAGCTTAGTCTGGCTCACGTCTGCTGGGGGCATCCTGACTGGGGAGTGTAAGGAGGCAGAATAGACACTAGAAAGGACCTTCGGTCGCCAAGTCCCTGTCACTGAGAAGCAATGCGATACTTAAACAGAAATTTTAAAATGTTTTCACATTGTCAGAAGACCTCGCTAATCTCCAGCAGAGCCGAAAAATAACACACATTGGTCAAAATTGGGCTGTGGAATTACGGCGTCTGTACCTCTTTTATCATCTTGTGTTTCATACACAGTAAACAAGTCAGCGCTCATCCTCTGCCCCCATAACCTTGAGAGAGGGCCTTCCATTCTCAAGGCCACAAACTCTGCGTGGGTATTTAGCAATAAATCTTGTCACTTCGGGGACACGTCTTCTTCAAAATCACTGTGACTTAAGAAGCACTTAAATGAATGTGATGGGAAATGAGCTGGGCAGCTCTGTGTACGTGAAGATAATCAGGCAGAATGAGTTAGCGTGAGAGACCCAGGCTTGCACAGACGTCTGCTGAGGGCATTGTGCCTCAGCCCTTCCATCACACTTTTCTTCGGCAGGGACTTGAAATTAATGATCCTGAAGTCCCTTCAGGTTGTTAATGGCAAGATTCTAAACATCTACTGCTAGGCCGACAACTTCCTCCTCCTCTCTCTGCTCAAATTTTTTTTTTTCCTCTAGCGTGGTTCTATGAAAGAGTCACATTGGTTTGCAGATGATAGAATTTCTTGTGCACCATTGGTGCCAAGAGAGTTACCAAAACCACTTTGGGTGGGTGTAAATGTTTTGTCATTTTGTTTTTGTTTTTGTTTTTGTTTTTTGCCATGAAAATAGAGCTGCTGATGGTCATTTCAGTCAAAAAGATAAATAATGTCTCATGTGGACTTATGGGAAGTTTATTTTATCTGGTGAAAATGAGTTGTGTTTTGCTTGCGTACTGAAGAAAGCAGATGATGGTACCTTGGCCATTGGCAGAAAATTCCTAGATACTTGGAATTATAGGATTGTCTAGATAGTGATGGTTTTTGGTTCGGCTAGTGAATAGAAGTAGAAGAAATCTCTTAGTATGACTGTCATGGTTAAGAATTGCTGTAAAGTATTTGCGACGAGCATTAGTTATTTTCTGATTTCAGTAGGTAGAGTAAAGCTCATGAAATATGGAGCACTCATGTCCCCGCTCCCTCTTGCACACTCCTTAGACATAACTAATCGAACATGGCACTTTTTCATACTGGTGTGGGTCAAGACCTCAGAATCCTTTCTCAACATGGCAATTCAGGAAGCTCCTATTGGCTCCTAAGAATTACTACCCGAAGCCCAGCTGCTATTCCAAGATTCATCCCTATGGGCATCCAAGGAATAGATCTGGGTTCTAAGTACAATACTTTTAATTTTGCTTGATTTGGATTAAGGAGCTCATGCCTCTTTACTGTAGCTTAATTTTAACTTCATATTAAACATCTACTTGGATGAGACTATGCATCCTTCATCTGCTATTTACTACCCGTGTGACTTTGGTCCAAAGTTTGGGGTGTTTTTTTGTTTTGTTTTGTTTTTTTGTTTTTAAAGATTTTATTTATTCTAGAGAGGGAGAGGGGGAGAGAGAGAGAGAGTGGGGGGGTGGGCAGAGGGAGAGGGAGAGAGAGAGAATCTCAAGCAGACTCCATGCTTAGTATGGAGCCCAACGCGGGGCTTGATCTCACGACCCTGAAATCATGACCTGAGCCAAAACCAAGAGGCAGACACTCAACAGACTGAGCCACCCAGGTGCCCTGGCCAAGTTTTTTTAAAGTTATTTCATTTCCCTGCTATGAAATGGGAATAATAATAAGTGCAACAAACATATTAACATGTTTCTTTAACATGAAGCTACACTGTGCCCTAAATTTTCACTCTGCCCATGATACAGAACCAACTCTATACTTTCTCTTTCACCTTGCCCAGCTTTCTTCTCCTTCTGACTTGGTTATTCCAAGGTCAGGCATACATTTGATTAGGAGAAGTAGTACAGAATCAGGTAGGACATGCTAGACTTGAATACTAATGGGGATGAAATTAAATGCTAATTAAGTTTTTCCTCCTATCCCCTAGATAATGATGATGGAAGTGAACACCCAAACTGTGTGTTCTGCGATAATCCATGGTGACAGAGAAAAGAAACAGCCAAATAACATATTGGCCTCAATACTTAGGGCATATTTGCAATGCAGAATAAGAGTAAACAGTCTGCCTCTCTCCCCTTTCTCCCCTCTGAGGTATAGTACCATCTGAGTGGGAGAGTCCCCTACGTGGGTGAGGCTGTCCAAGGGAGGGATACTGCCCTTGGGACCAGAATACTTGTGCTCTTGTGTCAGCTCTGTGACTAACTAACTGTGTATCTTTAGGTCTGTGGTTGACTTCAACAAGCCTTAGCTTCCTAATCTTCAAAATGGAGGGGAATGGTAACATCAACCTCACAGCAATGTTGAAGCAAGACTGTGCGTGTGATTCAGTGCATTTAGTAAACTGCAAAGCACTTAAACATTTTTAGTCTCTGAGGCTCAAAGGCCTGCTGAATGAATGCAAACCAATTAATTTGCTTAGCCCACCAACCTAGCAGATTTTTTATAGTATAATACTTTGTTCAAAGAAAGTCTGCTATGGCAAGCTGATAATTAAAACAGATAAAAAAAAAAGAAGCTACCCAGATTGAAGAAGAGTCCCAAAGCCCAGCCCAGTCATACCCCCACCATACCGAAACTCCCTAGGGACCAGTAGAGACAGTTTGCAAAGCACTGGCCGGGTCTAAATCTCTTGTGTTATAGATAAGGATACTAAAGCCTATGGATGTGAGAGACTCATTTCTCATGAAATGAAGTTCATTTCTTCAATGGTCATTGCTGTTCAGTCAACACACCAGGCCTTTCCCCATCCCATCTTATCAGTGCCCTCACGGAATTATACATTTTTCTGAAGCCCTCCCTCTTCTGTGAAGACCAACTTTGAGTTCATATTAGTTCTTTCAGTATGGCGGCCAACCTGTGTTCTGTTGGCATGGGCCCATTTGCAAGTGCAGACGAGTAAAAGAAAAGTCTGAATAATCCATGTACATCAGAGTTGTGGATACACTTGGGTATGATATGTAAACAGAAGTGTGTTTTAAGAAAGTGACACTTCTGGTCAACAGGTAGTATGTTAAGACAGGACTTTCTGTGTGGTAAAATATACCTGATGTCAAATAAGACATAATTTTTCTTATTGAATTATACAGTAATAATTACATTTTAATAACCCAAGATATGTCTTTTGTTTTCTATGTGTCCTTTTTTTCTTCCTCCTTTACTGTGGTTTTCCTGTTTTTCCTGTCTGACATGGCAGGGACTCCAGGACACATCTGAGAAACGCTTCCTTTTCTGTAACCAACATTGTACCTTATCACTGCCCTTCTTAAAGGTACAAATTGTACTTTATTTCTATTTATTTTTAAAATTCTCTGTTACTAAGCTGTGTTTTGTGAGACCTACATGAGTCTCATAAAAAAATAATTGACACATTTCATTCATATGCATAAATTTTAGTTGAGAGCTTCTTAGGTCCCAAGCACCATGCTCCATGCCAGCAAAACAATGATGAAAGAGTCACAATCCCCATAGAACAATTTCCTGTCTGCGCTGTTTCCTATTATTTGTGTGATGCTGAGGGGGGACTTTGTGGAATACAATTAATAAAGCTTTTGAGCACCTTTTGTGTTCCAACCCCAGTTGTTATTCCACTTTGTGTTATTTTATTTAAATCTCAAAATAACCTGGAGTTTTTTTGTTTAGTTGGGTTTTGTGTTTTTTTTTTTTTTTTTTTGGTTGTGACAAGAGCACTTAACATGAGATCCACGCTTAACAAAATTTTAAGTATACAGTACATTGTATTGCTGATTATAGGCACAATGTTGTGTAAAAGATTTTATTAACCCCAGGGTCACAGATGAGGGAACTGAGTCTCAGAGAGTGAGGTAACTTGCCCAGACTCATAGAGCTGGAAAGTGAAGGAAATGAGACTTTAATCTTTGCCCCTGGGACTCTAGAACTTTTTTTTTTCCCCATCATACCTCAGTGCCCATCATACCTCAGTGCCTCCTCTGCCTTCAAAGAGTGTAGCCCAACACAACCAATGCTGTGTACCCATAATGACCAGGCAAGGTGTCAGTCTCTTTAAGAACCTTCTTATTTAGGGACGCCTGGGTGGCTCAGTCGGTTAAGCGTCTGCCTTCAGCTCAGGTCATGATCCGAGAGTCCTGAGATCAAGTCCCGCATCGGGCTCCCTGCTCAGCGGGGAGCCTGCTTCTCCCTCTGCCTGCCTGTGTTCCTCCTCTCGCTCACTCTCTCTCTCTCTCTGGCAAATAAATGAAAAAATCTTTAAAAAAAAAAAAAAGAACCTTCTTATTTAGCCATTTCTTCCCTTCCCCTCCCAAACCTTAGCAACACACATGCCCCCTTACCAATGTGGGCTCCTTGGAGACACCCTTTCCCCTTCTTCTCATGAACCAAACAGGAGTTGGTTAATTTCTGGTTTGATTTCTTGTTTTAGGGACTAAAACCTACATTTCAGATATGGACAATGTCAGAGCATTATTAGATAGTTTTCTCATGTGCTGAAAGATGGGTTCTTAACTCTATGGCCATGACTCCGAGTGTTTGGACTGACGTGGCTATCATTGGGTCCAAAACAGGAGCTGTGTGTCTGCAGAGGATCGAGCTGCTAAGGCAGGTCAGAACAGCCTTGGGGTGGGAGGACTCAGAGCGTGCTTCGGGATAAAAAGATAAGTGAGCTGGAGTCACTTATTATTTTTAATTTAAATTTTAGTTAGTTAACATACGGGGCAGCATTGATTTCTGGAATAAGAGATGGAGTCACCTATAACACCCGTGACACATGACCAAGGATGGTGCCGAAAATGTTAGTGCAGCAAAGATACGGTAAAGAAAGTGAGGATCCTCAGACTGCTCTGGAGGAAGACACATTCGTCCTATTACCCTGGAAGTGAAAGATTGTGGTGAAGCTGTTTCATAAGATGGCATTTTAAGAACGTGAGTTTGGAGGGAATGAATAATTTCCATCTGCTTTCATCTCATAATGGCTAATGCAGGCAAGAATGGAGCCAGGGCTCAGGCTCCTGATGGAAAATCCTATGTCCTTTTTACATTAGCAATGAGTGATTTCCAGTCCCTTCAGTTATTTCATACCCCCACAGAAATCCATCTTCCCATTCCTCCCATATCAACACCAAAGTGAGAGTTTTGCTCTCTGAGGCAGTCTCAAGAATTAGACACTGCTTTTCAGTCACCTCCAGTTTCTATGCATGAGTTTGATTGTCTGCAACTGTTCACATCCTTTTTAGGACAAGGCTCAGATTCTAAACACAAGTAAAACACAGTATTCAAATCACAGAACCCAATGAGGGAAGTGAGACAAGGCTGGCCGCCTTGGCTGGAGCGATGAACAAAGTACCCAGAGAGGGAACAGAAACAAATAGGTATTCTCCTGATTTATATGGTAGATGTGAGTCACAGGATTGTTGCCGAAAGCATGCACTGCCCAGCAGGCCTGCTGGGGAAGGGTTGGGTACTTTGTAAATGGCCGTGAGTGAGGTACTCCCAAAGACAAGAGGATTTGAGGCCATTTTCCGTGCTCCTAAGTGAAGGCCAACCTCTTGAGCAGTTTAGTCACTTATTTCTTTGGCATAAAATGACATAGGTAATTCAAAACTAAATGCTCTAAAAAGTTAAAAGATAGTTTTAGCTATCCTTTCGTTTAAAAAATATATCAAGCACCTGTTTTGAGTAGAACATTGATCTCAGCTACATGTGGGATGGGATGATGAAAATACTACTCTTCTCCTTTGTTTTTTGAAGTGTCAATATCATCTTAGATTAAATATTTATTAGAGTTGAATAATGATATGAGCAGAGTAGAAAAGATGGAATCATTCATTTGTTCAACAGACTTTTTAAGCACCTACCACGTCAGGCACAATGTAAAGCATTGGTGAATCATTGGTGAATGAGAGAGTCAAATTCTCTGCCCTTAACATGCTTTTGTTCTAGAAGGATGCAACCAGTAGGCTTGCATTTTGAAGGCAGAGATTTTCTATGGTGACTGCATATGTATAAACTTGCAGTTGTATAATTCTGACTGTGAGGTAGATTGAACCATTGGATTGAACCATTGCTAGCCTTCTCTGATCATGAAAGAAGGACTTCTTGCATGTGGTGAACCAGCAGACCAGGTTGCATCTTCTCCAGATATTTTTCAAGTGAAATAATCAAATGAGCAGTGTTTATCTTATCTAGAGGATAATCAAAGTTGCAGCAGTTTGGGACAGTTTCCTTTCTACCAGAATATTTCAATCCCTGCACGATATCAACCCATCAGTTGAATTCTTTTTAATCCTATTTGTGTCACGTCTAAATTCTTAATGAAGGATCTTGATTCTGACACATTCAAGTAAAATATTTCATAAGAATTTCAGAAAAAAGAATTATTAAAATTTTCTTACCTGATGATCAGTTCAGACTAGAGCCTTTGAATGTATAGAAGAAAACCAACAAGAACTGGGATAATATAAAAATAAAGGTCCATGAATGATCAAAGAGTATAACCTATTTATATATCTACCTAATCAGTATATAGTAATTCCTACTAATCCAATTATCTTGATTCCAAGTTGCCAGGGAGATATCCATATATGGAATTAATTTGGGACCCTCTCCATCTATTGGGAAAACATTTTATTAAATTTATTTTACACAAACATACACACACACACACACACACACACTCTTTTCTTTCCCTAAAGGAATAGTCCTGAGGAATTCATCCTCAAAAACACTGCAAATGCAGCTTGTATTTTCTTTTTTTTTTTTTTTAAAGATTTTATTTATTTATCTGAGAGAGAATGGGAGACAGAAAGCATGAGTGGAGGAGGATCAGAGGGAGAAGCAGACTCCCTGCCGAGCAGGGAGCCCTATGTGGGACTCGATCCCGGGACTCCAGGATCATGACCTGAGCCGAAGGCAGTTGCTTAACCAACTGAGCCACCCAGGCGCCCGCAGCTTGTATTTTCTGTTCAAGATACAATGAGGGGCAATTCTTAAGGATTACAAGGGTAAGATTATTTTGGGGTATGGGTGGAACTCATGCGGTATTTGGTGCTTATTATTTTAAATTATTATCTTGAACATTTCTTAAGTAAATGTCATGGCAAAAAAAAAAAAAAAAGGACCACAACTATGAAATATCAAAGTCCAGATGGAATATTCATTCCATTCTAATCAGTTTCTTATTCTGTGCCCACATGCAAATATCGATTTAATATATATGTTGCTTTAGCAACACTTTGAAGTTGTGGTAAATCCATTTTAAATTATAAGGGCCTGAGAGTTGTGAGTGTGTAGTTAATTTTCTCTTTTCCACCTCACTGGGATTGTTAAGAAGATGCCTCCAGAAAAAAAGTGTCTCACAAAGTGAGAATAGAAAAGAGGGGTGGGTGGTAGGTGGTGGGGGATGGAGCTAAAAACAGGCAACAAATAACTGGTAGTCTGGGAAATCCTCTTGGGAGAGGACATTGTGAAGGAGATGATATTTTGGATGCTTGAAATGGAAGTGCCCCCTTTCTTGCCATTTTACGGGCTAGCTAATTTGTTTTTTTTTCCATTTTGGAGGTCGTGAATATTAAAATTGCCTTTAGTTTCTTATTTAAAAGCTCCCAGTGTTCCCCAGCATGAGTTCGTCAGCAATGTTATTCCTACACGATGCTCGGTGATAAAAGAGTGTTATGCAAATAGAAATGTAGGAAATACCTTGGGCTGAAGACCATTCTGGAAAGTCACACATTAGTAAGTGGAAAGACCTAGAAAGTTGTACAGACAAGAACGCTGTTTATTTTTGTTTGTCAGATTTCCCCCAATTATTTGATTTTAGAACTCCTGATTTTATGGACTATTAGCTATTCATTGTCCCCAGAACTCAGCACACAAATATTTATTAAACATCTTTCCCGTGACCAATTGTGCACTAGTTACTGAAGTGAGGAAGAAAACCTTAAAGGCCAGCTCAGTATCTGTCTTCAAGGAGGTTACAATCTGGCCAAGAAGAGAAGGCATTGTATGTGTTACTATAGTAAACTTCAGATGTGTCACCTGCCATGAGGGAGGTATAAAGGAGGTGAAAATAGGGGAAAGATAATGTCCAGGTGGGGGACACCTAGGAAGGAGACATGGAAGAGGACTGAGATGATACTACATGTTGGGTGAGAGTGTTAAAAGGTACAGTTACAGAAATATAAAAATAGTAAGCCTAGAGACTCTTCAATGGAGAGTCTCCCAGCTTGGCTGGAGCGTAACAAGGAGTGGTATGAACTAAGCCTGGAAAGAAAGTTAGGAGTCATATAATAAATAATGCCATGTGTCAAGATAATGAATGAGGATTTTATGTGGAAGGCAGTGGCAGATATCACAGAATCATTGAATGGCTTTATAATGATACATTATTGAGAAATAACTATCTTAATAGCATTGAGAAAATTAACTTAGTAGCAATTTCTAGAAAAGAAAAACCAAGTGAAAAAAGACTAGAAGTTGGTCTACTGGGAAAGTGGCGGAAATGCCAATGTGGCGGAAAGAATGTACAGAGGCTCAACAAGACTTGGCGAAAACTCAGTCATGGAGTGAATTAAAACCATGGAATGAGCCTGAGTCTCTAAGTGTTGTCTGAGAGTTGAGAGAGAACTAGGAGAGCTGAAGAGCAGCTGCTTTGGGGGTGGTGAGGACGGGGTGTTTGGGTTTCCATGTCTTCCTTTCAAGAGGCCATGGGACATGGGGATGACATTTCCCTGCAAGCGATTTGGAACACAAACTTGAAGAATAATACAGAGACTCGGATAAAAACACAATTCTAAAGCTCCTGTAATTAAATAAATACTTGAGATCATCGAGATGACTCAGGTCCTCATGGGAGATTGTAGAAAGTGAAAGGAGGGGAGATTTAACTGGAGAGAATGCCAGATAATGGGGAAAAAAAAGAGTCAATGAAAGAGATCAAGGAACGATGGGAGGTGAAGAGAGTCAGGGTAGTACAAAACCACAGGAAACAGAGGAGGAGGAAGTCTCAAGCAGTAATGTGAAATGTGGACTGAGTGTGGTGCTTACAGAGGTAGAGAAGGATCCAATCGGAGGAAAGACCACTAGATTTGGTGAATCAGAAGTCATTACTGAACTTTGTGAATGTGGTTTCCAAGAGGGCAGTGGTTCTGACTGTAGTGTGCATTGGAATCCATTGGAGGGCTTGTTACAACACAGAATGCTGCTCACTTCACCTCCCTAAGCACCTCCTGCCAAAGCTACCGATTCTGTAGATCTGCAGTGAGGCCAGACAATTGCCTCTGCTAACAGATTTCCAGCTGATGCTGATGTTGCTACTCCAAGGGACCACACTTTGAGAACCACTGTAATAGAGTGATGGAAGATTGTAACAACTGTAAGAGAATAAGAGAATAAATGATAGTCCAGATGTCTGTGCAGCAAATGGAGGCAAGATCAAAATAGTTGCTTATAAAAAGAAGATGGCAAAAGGCCATACATCTGGGGACTAACCTTCCCTCCCACAGCACCCAGCACCGCAACTTACATGCATTAGGTCCTGAGGAGCTCTCTCTGCATTGAAGATAGCCAGTAGGCATTTCTTTCTCCTTGCTGTGGTAGCTAAAACTTCATAAAGTAACCTTCAATATAGTCACTCACCTCTTCTGAACTCCTTCATCTCTTCTCCCCAGAAACTGCCCCCACATTCCATCTTCTATCCAAAATATACCAGTTGTGTATACACCCCCTATCAAAATTGGGATGTAGCAAGGTTTGAGGCTCTCTGCAGAGGGTTTAGCTATTAAAGGATCGGGGGTGGCGGGGACTGTGTGAGACATCACTTTAGTCTGAAAAATGCAGCAATGCGTGCCTTCTTACATTTGTGTGCTAAAGCTCAAGATCTGTTTTGCAAAGATATAAAAATGTCTGTTTCTTATAAAACTGCAATAAGTTGGCAGACCGTGTCTGCTCGCCACCAAATGCAATCATGCTCACGTGTAATCCTGGGCAATACAAATGAATGCAACTCTTGCAGTTTAGAAAAGTCATTTCAAAGTCTGTGCAGTGGTTTTCTTTATGACACTATGATTTTATTACCTATAATTTAACACACCGTGGTGCTTCCTGATGTACTGCTTATGGCCCTTTCATTTTTCCCAACTGCCAGGTATGTAATGCTTATTTAAATTAAATTTTTCCTCTCTCATTCAAAACCCTTTAAGGACTCTGCTGTTTGCAAAAATTGACCCTTACCTGGGTAAGAGGAGGATGAAGAGTTACACAAATGTAATCAAAGGCTGTCGGAAGGCTGGAGTTTCTATTAATGCTTACAAGTCAGCTTCAGGACATTCAAAGGTCAGTTAGTTTTCATGTAAATATTAGCTTGGATACAGGAAATTGGAGGAATGAAAGTTCAGGGACAACTAAGGAATACTGTAAGAAGAAAGAAGACCTTATAGGGGGTTACCTGTGCCCTGCCAGTGATCATGGGATATTTCTTGAATACCCACTATGGGCTCAAAGATGTGAAGGAGACTGAAGTATAAGGCACATCCCATTCTTCAAGCAAGTATTATCTATCTGAGCGTCAAGACAAAATTACATAAAATAGCAACACTTTTCTGAAAGTAGCTGTTGAATGGCATGGTGCACATTAAGTAGGGAATGCTGCATAGTTACATGCATATCGAAGAATAGCAACATAAAATAGCACAGTAGAAGCTAACCTAATTTCATTTAATGCAGTCTGTTCTCAGTGTATTTGATCATCGTATTCTCTCCCCCCCAACCCCCCCCTTTTTTCCCCCAAATAACCTCCTCAGTATCCTAAGGTACGTACTTTAGGAAATAAGTAGGGAAAAGACAAAGCCAGACAACTAAAAATTGTCTTTCGATCCTGTTTCCTGAGCTCTAAAATTGGAATAATAATGGTTACCCCATAGCATTACAGATCCATCTTTACCCTTAACTACTTCGGTGTATTTCCCCCAAATGGGAATGTTCTCTTTCGTAACAGGAGTGCAAGGATCTAATTCAGGAAATTAGAACAAATACAATATTACCTAATTCCCTTGTCCTTCATGACCTTGACAGTTTTGAAGAGCACGGGCCAGTTATTTTAGCGACTCTCTCAATATTTGAGTCAGTCTGCTCTCGTCTCAGGATGGCATTCGGGTTATGTGTTTTTGCCACAGAAGTATCATTGGGTTCATACCAGTGCATCACATCTGGAGGCACCTGATGTCTCTTTCTCATTGCAGGTGCTAATTTTCATCTGGGTTAAAGTGGTACCTACTAGGTTTCTCCTGTTCTCCTCTGCTTCACTTTGCAACTATGTAAAAATACCCTGTTACGAAAAACTTATACTAGCTTTAGCATCCCTTGGTGATTCTTTCTGAATCAGTTATTACCCTGATGGTTCCCTAATGGTGACTTCTAAAATTCCACATCAAGAGCAAGTTTTAAAGACTGTATTCAGGGAGATATGCTACTCTTTGTGAATAACTCCAGTTTATAAAATGCCACCCTGAAATCAAAATGTTTTATAGAAAGCTTGGAAAAACCTCTCTAAGCCCCAGCTGTGACTGTTAATGCCTAGGGGCTAGTCCTGCTGAGAAGGTACGGGCAGCATTACCAGGCTGATGGACAGCGACGCATTCCAAAGCTTCTGTTAGAGAGAAAGCTTCGTTCACTAACGTGCATCTTTAAAATAAACTGAGAAATAGTATATGCTTTGGGATAAACTGTTTCTTATGAAGAACTCCAGCTCTGGCTGCCAGGATGTGCTTCTGCAGAAAGACATGAAGAATTTGTCTTTTGCTTTTACTCAAGCAGTAAACTTGTTTGTATATCACTGAAAGCAGACTGAGAAGCCTTAAAACTCTTGTCTGAAACAGGCACAGGCCTTCTCTTCCCTACACAGAGGCTCTTGCTCTCTTTTCCCCTTCCTTGAAAATGAAGGCAAAAAAAGAATTCTCATAACCTCTATGAGATGGATTGGACAAAGAAAAAAGTTTGGCCACTTTTTTGTTATTACCGTTAAAATCAAATTATCAAGTATTAGCATTTCAAACATCGCACTTTGAAATAGGACCTTCATATACCCTGAATAAAAAAGTGTAATATCCGCTTATCACATATGATGCTCCAGGTACAAGATATACTAATATGTTCTATATATTCTCATTTAATCCAAAGCCACCCTGTGAAGTACTATCCCCATTTACAGAAGACAAAACTGAGATGGAGTTTAGTGCTTTTCATTCCATTTCCAGTGTTGACGAGTCTTACTCATGAATGCTGAGGGCTGGGGTCTGTTTTTTGTGTATCTGTGTTAGTGAGAACAGTCTTGAACAGAGTTGACCGTACCTATGGCCCAAGAGGCTCATCCATGTTTCCCACTTATGTGTCCACATCTGGCATTTCCAGTCCCAATATGTTCTCTTGAAATAGAGCATTCTGTCATCCCTGGCAATATCTAGTTAGAAGATATAGATTTACATTTCTGTAAACCCACTGTATCATTAAAGAGCATCTACTGATAGTATGATTTAAAACGTTTACTTTAAAAATATTATATACCTTTTGACCCACTCATTGAATGTTTTGGGTGTTTGTTGAGTTCTTAATATGCCTGGCACTGTGCTGGTCTCTTTACATGTATAACCTGCTGGTTTCCTACCTCCTGGATGATAGTTTTGAATTTTAATTCTGCACATGAGAAAGCTGAAGCTTAGCCATAGAAAGATTTGCTCAAGACCAAAGCCCCAGGAAGTTCAGAGTCTGAATTAGATTCTCTGACTCCTCTGATGTCAGAGTCCAGAATCCGTATACCACACTGACCACACAGGCTTGCACAAGGGTGCAGGGACACGTGGGTAAGAAAAAGACCACCATGCATGGTTACAGTACCAGCATCTTTTTTCCTGATTGATTAGGTCAAGATTTAAACACTATACGGGAATGAAAATATTCTAGAGGGAATGTGGGGCTGGGGACTGAGGCCATAACTTTGAGGCCAGAGTCAAAAAATAATCTTTTGCCTTTGCCTGGTGTGTCAGTTCTGCCGAGATCCCCCTCATGGCCTCTTTGAGCAGGTTTCTGCTGTGGGACATTAGCACAAACGATTTCCTCTGCCCAGAATGTTATAGTCTCCCATTCCACAACAGGCTTTCTTCAGGTCTCACTGTAAATGGGACTTCCTTAGAAGGCTTTTCCTGACATGTCCATGTGCCCATTTGGGAACCCACCGAATCCCTAGTCCCTAACGCTATGCCTGGCACATAATAGATACTCAACAAATAATTGTTAAATAGATGGATGGTTAGGTAGATGAAAGAGAAAGAAGCAAGAGAGCGAGGAGGGAGGGATATCAGAGAGACAAGAAGGGAGGGAAGGAGAGAGGGAGGAAGGAATGTGGGGAGGCGGGGAATCGTTGAAGCAGGTATATGATAAACATAATGTAATGCAAAAAATTACTGGACTGAAGGCTAGTAGAAATGAGTTCAGGTTCCCCTTTATTTACTTGCTTTATGACATTGAATAAATTATCTCCCCTCTCTGAACTTCTAATTTTTTATCTGTAAAATTGGAATCTGAACTTGAAGACAAGAGGCATCTCAGGTTTCTTCAAACTCTATCATTCTCCAGAACTACATTTGTTAGCGGGTAAGTGTTCTCAAATCCAAATATACACTAAGATGCACTTCCCTTCCAACTCCCCCCAAAATAAAATGACCCATGGCCCTGAACAATGCAAATCTGTTTGAAAACACTTTATACTTTGTCACTCCAGCTTTTATCTTGCTAAGCTGTCTAAGACTGTTGAAAATTGAGTAGGATCATTAAAATCAATTCTTAGACCTCTGTTCCCTTGTAATCAGTAAGCCCTACTATATTTTGACTGAAGAAGACCAAAAAAAAAAAAAAAAAAAAGCATGCAAGAGCTTTAGCTGCAAGAATGATAGACTGCACCATTTATTTGAATGCATAAATGCCATTTTCTAGAAGCACTGATGTTATTATCAGGTGTCTCTTGATTAGGATTCTCCTGTGGCATCCACACTGGGTGGAACGGTGAGTGGGCAGGAGGGAAGAGCAGCAGGTTGGCTTGTATTATGGGCTCTTGTACATTACTGATCACATCTGATGTGATAAATTTCACTGCGAGGTTTCTGCGAGGGCTGGCGGCATTGTACCAAAGTTCTGCACGCTGTTAGCTGAGAAATGAAGTGAACCACACAGCACACAGTCAACTAAATGGCAAGATTTGAATAAACAAGAAGTACAGTCTTGTAACTCCACACTGGAAGAGTTGTGCTCAGTGGATGGGTACGCGTGCGCACAAACACGGATGTATGAGCTTGTCCCATTTGAAGCCACACAGTATCTGCACACATATGTACACATACAAATGTTCGTGAACACACAAAGCCACACTGACTTTTAGGAAACTCTTGGATTCCACCCAGCAAAATTAAAAATCCAGTCAAAACACTGGATTCGTATTATATATTCAGACTTTAAACATGATACGTCCCAGGATACCAAGACTTACTCTGAGGTTGAGGCAGTGGCTACTAATTGGTTAAATTAGTCTAGTCTTGAATACCTAAGTATCCAGGTGTTGAAACTCTTCTCACTATCAGAAGTTGGAAATAATCATAATAAGAATTGATCAAGGCTGGATGTTCAAGGTACGGTTAACTCTCGACACCTTAAGAGAAAAGGAAGTAAATGTAGAGTTATACATAATATAGTAGACCTTGTCACACGGGATGCCTTTTAAAGTTTTGTGTTATTGCTGATGCTTCTGCTGTTGCTACTGTTATTGGTCATGAACTATTTGAGTATAGCAACTAGGTCTGATATTTCTTGCTATCTCTATCATAGCTTCTTGCCTTCGTAGATGCTTAATAAATGCTTGCAGTCACATTGGAGTGGGTTGTCCTAAATTTGGCATAATTTAAAAATGGCCAATTTGTGTTTGTCTTTGGAATGTGTCTTTATGTGTATTTAAGTATCTATTGGTCTTCAACTCCTACTGACCCACCCGGTGCCATCCCCGTGGTACAGAGGAGTTGTCCAGTTCCCCGTGGTGCCCTAAGTGGCTTCAGAAAGGTAGGCAGCTACTTTGCTTCAGACGAATGCAAACTTAGCCTTCTTTCAAAACACCTCTTCATCTGGGCAAGGGGCCAGCAACTTCTGTTTTGAAGAGCTCTCCTCAGGCAAAGTAAATTGAGGGAGTTCCCTTGTAGGATTCACCCATTCCTTCCAACATATTGTGCCAACAAATGTGTAATGAAGTCATTTCACTGATAATTTTCCAGTTAATGCCCAGCAAGTAGAAATAAATAATTAAATGAACAGGGCTCTGTGGAAAAACCAGAAGGCAGTGCAGATAATATATCCACAAAATAAGTGAAATGTGGTTGCCCCGAGTTGCTATGGTCTTACTGAAAACTGTGTCAAGGTGCCTGAGACATAAGTGCTTTTTCAAGCAAATTGAAGAGGCATAATTTACAGAGATGTGACCTGGAGGTCCATGCTTCATGCATCCTAATTAAGTAAAGCAGTCACCGAAATTGCTTTCTGTCATCTACATAAGAAGCAATTATAGCTACTCTTCAGGTTGCTGGTTTGGTTAGGGAATAAGGTATTATATTTAGCTGACTCCTCCAACCAACTAAGGGTTAATATATTAATGTCCATTTTTGTGAAAATGTGATGTGGCAAAAGGGGGAAACCCCTTAACTGCTTAGAAGCTGGGGACTAAAAATCCAGTCTGAAACCCACCCTTCCCAGACCACAAAGTTAGGGTTGGTGATAATTTTGGTTTTGTCTCTTACTAAAACTGAAAAACGAAATCCCCAGATTGCTAAAAAGCTCATATTTGCATCACCAAGTTGAGTTTTAACATGGGAGAGAATAAATATAATTAAAATAGATTCTTTATAAAACATCTTCTCCTTATCTCTGTGTAAAAAATATTCAATATAGTTTATGATCTGACCTCCAGTAGATGTTGAGTTCTTCAAGGGTAGAGGCTGTGAGTTTTTTCTTGAAGAGATCTTAACTATAATGGACCTCCATAAAATTTGATGAAAGAGTAAAATTTTATATTATGTTTTTATGCAATATAGGAATCAGCAAATTTGTGTCTCCTAGCGCCTGTTCTAGAAATATACTAAGTCTCTTACAGTAGTTTCTGGCTTGCTGTTGTTACTGTTTTTTTGTTAGATTGTGAAGTTTTCAAATAAAGGTTTCACCTTTCTCTTCCTGATCAGTCTACACTCTATGAATTGCCTGTTACTTGATGGGTGCAGTTAGCTGAGTGGTTGTTAACCAAGTTTCTACTAATCAAGAAAAATAAATGAGCTTGGGGTGCCTGGGTGGCTCAGTTGTTAAGCGTCTGCCTTCGGCTCAGGTCATGATCCCAGGGTCCTGGGATTGAGCCCCACATCAGGCTCTCTGCTCCACGGGAGGCCTGCTTCTCCCTCTCCCACTTCCCCTGCTTGTGTTGTCTCTCTCTGTCAAATAAATAAAAATCTTTAAAAAAAAAATAAATGAGCTTAAAAGTAAAAGCTTTGGAATAACTCTAGTTAAGTTCAAAAGAAGGGTTGGCCTACTAAAGTAAAGAATTGGGCTGAATTCTCAACAGGTTGAGATTCGTCCACTGTTAACAACTTGCCTCTATACAAAAATGAATAAGCAAAAGGAAATAGGAAATAGAGTTGAGGTTCATAGCTATTAAAACATCTATATGATCATTTTTTCAATGCCTGGGTGAGCTAGAGCAGTCTTTAAAGTTATTTTGATTAATTTTCCAGAAATTAAATTTCCAGAATGTATGTCCATGCACACGCGTACAGACACACACTGAGTGGTGTGCTGATATTTATTTAACACAACAGCTCTCTGAAAACAGAAATACACAGATGCTCTGATCGGTAGCATTGTTAATTTCCATGATGTCAAGACTCCATCGCGGCCAGTTTCAAGCTATGAAGGTTACATCACTGAGTGCAGAGTTGGGAATAGATGCACAGTCAGCTCTTCCACTGAAAACCAACTCAACCAAACCAGTGCACACCGCACCCTCATATACCACTTATCCTTATATCTCCAAGACCCCACTTGTGAATCCTATATACAGGTGACCCAGTATAAAATCATCTAAATACGTAGAATGATATATTTATCTTTCTTTTCCCTATATTTCAGTCAATGGACTAGAACAGTGAGGGTTGCTGCCTCTTGTGAATAAGCTCATGTTAGTGAAATACATTCAGTTGATAAATGATCTCTGTAAACATGAAGCTCTCACCAAACCTTCTATCAGTTTGCCAATGAGTCAGACTTACTGACCAAGCTGAGTGCTGACTGGATCACTACTATTCCAAGCAGAGCTGGGGCATGACCACCGCGAGGAAGGAAGAGGAAGGTCAACTGTAGAGTTACTGCTTTGAAGATAGTAAAGTCAGCTGTGTCCCAGGGACCCTTGCTCTCGGTACAACCTGATTCTTAGAACAACTCATTCTTGGCTCTTTGGCTGTACAGCATTCTAGGACCCCTTTTCTTCAGCCCCTTCTCACTCCAGAGACTGGAAGCCCCAACTTGCTTGAGATGGGGAGATGACTCATCACTGAATATCAGATGGGTGCTCAAAGCATCCGAAGGAAATAGATCTGATTGTTTAACTCTGCTTATGATCAATAGTTGGCACTAAGTGAAGCAGGGGGTTTTAATCAAGGTAAATGAGACTATGATGAATTGATAGGTAGATGGAGTCCAGGACGTAATATACTGTAATTCAAAAAGGTTACATTTAATGCTTCTGAGAGGGGGGATGGTTACTTCCTTACATATTCTGGAAATACAGTTAATGACTATATACTGAGAACCCTTGAGGTATAAATAGCCATGGACCTGGTTCCACACTCAAGAAATTGTTTTCCTCTAATCAACAAATATTTTCCAAAACCTACACAATTTAAGTCTTTCGTCAAGTCAAAAAAAAGTTAGAGGTACATTCATCCTTGATGGGATTTAATGATACAGAATTGATGGCTAAGCAATCTAGCATGCCTTTTCTCATAAGAAAATAAAATGCTCAGACTCAAGGTTAATTGGACACAGGAGATTGCTTTTGCAACCTATGGGTCCAGATCTTTTCATTATGCATACTTTTATATCATCCCTTGTTAATAAAATATTATTTACATTTATATAGACTTAGAATAACTGTCTTCCTCACTTTTACAATTTTATTCTTCTTCTGTCATATTAGTTTGTTCACTTCTGCAATATTTAGACTGTATTTCAGTAATATGCTGAAGTTAATGGTGGATTTGTAACCTGATGTCTATGTTTTAAAACCCCGATATTAGTAAATACATCAAAGGTGGGTCCCACTATCTTCCATCTACTGTCAATAAGTAGCAAGTGTCAAATTTCAGTGGTTTTCCAATTATGGTTCATGAAATAGATTTTATGAAAGAACCTGGCTAAACACATTTAGGGTGGGATTAACACAGTGTCTCCAACCTTGACCATCAAGTTTTTACATGTGAAAATAGAGTGTGTAAATCTCCCATGATACCAAACATTGGAAATGCCAAGGCCCTAGTTGAATATAACTTAACATGATACTTTTAAAAATTTATTAAAAATGCCAACAACCACAAAAATAACAATAGTGAGTATGCTTTTTTAAGTACCTACTTTGTGCCAGGAATCTGACTTTTCTTAAGTACCATTATTGTACTGAATGCTTCACTTGGTACTTCAGATATGTTGTATAATTTTTCACAGCAACTTCACATAGGAGTTATCACTATCCCGTGTTTATAAATGAAGAAATTGAAGCTTAGAAAAATTTAGAGAGAAATATGAGGTGGAGCCAAAATTCAGACTCAAATCACATTGACATAATTCTGCTCTCTTACTACTATGGACATCTGATTTCAGGCTTTGAAAGGGCAAAGACTGTGTCGGTCCTGCACAGCTTTCTATTTCTAGTACTTAATAATTTGGTTGGCATTCAGTGTATATGTCTGAGTTGAAAGAATAAGTGAGCATTTCTCCCAAGTTCTTGTTAGCTGTCGTGTTTTTTTCAGCTGTAAAGTGAGAATTCTAATGTTAAAATTGTGTTAAACTTCCAGACATTTAATGAGACCATATGACTTAATGAGTTTGCAGCAGTGGGGAGTAGTAGGAGCCCCAGATATAATCTAAGAAAGACTACCGAGATGCTGAAATCCAAAAACTGCAGGAGTTCAACGATTCACCATTTGACTCCTGTAATTTCGTCGGTGACCGGTAAATATACTCTGTGCCTGCGTAATTTCTTTTCAAAAGTTTCATGTCAATATCAGCATAATAAATGCAAGAATTAAAGTCTCAGGAAAAAAATAGCTTGATATTCATTCAGTCTCTGTAATGCAGGTAGAACTACCAAATAGCATTGACTGTTTCCTGGGTGTTGAATTCACGAATTTGCTATTACAACTTAATACATTTATTCTTTACGTCCAAGCTAGTGGTGTCACGCTGGATTCCAAAATGAATAATCTTGTCTGTACTAAAATAATGTTTAGTGTTCTTAAAATGCCATTTAGCCTGATTAGCCAAGAAAAACCTGTATGCTATTTGGGCAATCTCTAACCAGCATTAAAATTGAGGATTTTGTCATAAGGGAAAAATAGAACTATTACCAAATAGATGTCTCTGTCATCTCTAAAAATGAATTGATGGTAAATTATTTTTAAATAATTTTAATAACTCTAAAAGAAGTATATGTTCGTTGAATAAACTTTAGAAACTATAATCAAAAATAAGAAATCCATCTCTTGGGCCTAAAATAACCACCGTGAACACTCATTAACATTTAGTTTCTGTGTCCTAAGAGATCTTACACTCTACTTATAGATATGCAATCAGTATAAAGGGAAAGGGAATCAGACATTCTTGTCTTTAAAGAAAGCTTCAAAAAATGTCATTTCAGGTATGGAGACCCCTAGAGTAGCTCCTTGTAGTTAAGAGATCAGTGTATATCCTGGTACATGACTCAAACGATAAGAATGACTCACTAAAGCAATGCCGTAGCCCTGCTTCTACTCTGATTTTCCTTCTAAAGATTCTTTTCTGAATTCAGTTGTCTATTATTTATGATCAATATCTATAATACTGACATTTCAACTCATAGCTCTGTAAGGGTCTGAAGTGACTTAATGTGGTTTCTTGCTGAAGGTCTCTTAAAATGCATCCTTATATACTTTGGTTCATAAAGACTTTATAATGCCTGAAGGACTGTTCTCAGGATTACATGTATTGAAAAATCTATTGATTTTATTCTTTTATTCCTTAAGCTTAAATAGTCTAAACTTTATTATGATATTTTTCTTCCTTTATCATATCTTCATGCAGTAGTAGAATTTTGAATGGGTAAATCTTGAACTTTTTATTGCTATAATTTAAATATATTAATTTGGTCATCTTTCAATATGTAGTTTTTATTCAATACTGAATTTTCTATATCTTTGGCATTAGAAATTTGTGAATATATAGAACACACTAAATAATCTTTTTTATTAATATTAAGCTGATTTCTGTAAGTATTTTTTTACTTTCTCTTTATGAGAATGTTTTTGTCTTGCTATAGTTCAGAAGTTCTTTACCTGGAATCCATAGACTCCCAAAGCATTCAAGGATTAAATTCATAAGGTCTTTGAACTTGGATAGGAAAAAATATATACCTCTTCATATTCACTAACCCCTAACTGAAATGTATCAGTTTCTCCAATTATAAATGTAGACAACAAACCACAGTAGTGTTAGCAATATCTATGACTTTGTCACCAATTAAATTCAGATATTTTCTTATCACTCTACAGGTGTTAGAGATATCTTAACATAATACATTCATCACTAGTTTGAAATTACCATAGTTAATAGACACCAATATTGATATTTAATGTATTAATAAAAGCTTGAATATTTTATTCTATTAGCAATTTAATATTTTAACAACAAAATTTGATATTTTAGTATTTAAATATAATAAGTTTCCTTTGTAAATACAGTTTATTTTGTGCATAAAAATTATTTTGCAAATAAAACTTGAATCTACCTATTTATTTCAGTCCCCGGGAGATTAGGATAATATACCAACACATAACAATAATGATATCATAGCTTACAACATTAAGAACTTTGTAAGAATAAGGCTAGATGACCTTTAAAATCTGATTAGTTAGATATTTTTATTTAAGATGCATATTTTTAAAATACATATTTAAAACAGTACTGATTTCAACCTATTTTTATTTGATTTATGGATGAATATTGGCCATATTTCCCACTCAGAAATAACTACTGTTATTTGATGGATGTTCTTCCAGCATTTTCTTAGGCACATGCTTTATTTTTTTTAGTGGGATGATATTATGCATAGACTTTTATAACCTTTTCTAACTAACAATATACCAGAAAGATCATGCCTTACTATTAATTTTTGTATACATTATCTTAGTGCCTATGTAATACAAAGGAATTGTGTAGATGTGCCATACAGAGCCAATCTTTCTTGATACTTAGGCTTCAAAAATATCTTTTGATTAATTTTCATACTTCAAGAAAAGATGACTATAGAACTTGGATAGGAAATTGGGTAGAAAGAACTGGATAGAAGACTAACTTCAAAGCAAAAGAGAATGATTAAAAGATAGATGGAGAAAAGCAAATAAGGATACGCTTAAGTGATCCTTTTAAAAGAGGAAAGTTCCAGTCTTTCTATTTAGAGATGATGCTAATCTTATCCAGGGAATGAGTTGCCACAATAATAAGGACCATTTCAAAAAGACCCGGTAAGACATGGTAGATGTGCTTTCATGGGGAAAGGTAATACGTTTGCAGAAAACTGTTCCAGGAAGAGGATTATTGCATCTTGAAGAGATTGTTGACTGTTTCCCAAAGTGTAGTGTTCTGTAGGCGGTGGTGCTTTCCCACTCATCCATGTCTCTGCAAAGCTGATAAACTTCAGGACAAGTTCCAGAGAGAAAAATTGAAAATCTGGTTCAGATTATGTGTCTAATCATTCTATGCTCTTGTCCAATGTATGTTTCTGGTGCCTGACCTTATACAAAAAGAAAGGAGAGTATGGAGGAGGTTCAGTAGGGGTGACCTAAAAGGATCAGGGGATGGATGTATGCTTGACTTGAGAAGGTGAGGACTGAACACACACCAGGCCGATACATTCCGGGGAGTATAAAGAAGATGGAGGTGGCTCTTTGAGCCAAATTCTGGAACACAGAACTCTTAAAGGGGGTTGGATTTAAGAAATCAAATTGAAAAAGTGATAGAACCACATGCACAGCAAGCACTAAAGATATGGAACCGGTCATCTCCAAAGATGACATTTGTTAATATTAACAAAAAAAGGAGGCTCCGAACAGTTAAGTGTGTGAATGGTAGGTTTCTAAGGGGATTTCATTAAGGGAAAGTAGAAACAATAAACTCACATGCCTAAATTTCTGAAGTTACTGACAGAGAGGGCAACCATTGCCTATGACAAAATCTCTTTTAGCGACGTTAACAGGAGCCGCACAACGGACTGTATTCTGATGTTCCCTCTGTGTGGTTTTTTGGTGTTTCCATGGCTACGTGTTATGTGTGATATGCCAAAGTGATGGTCGCCAAGTCCGTGCTTGTACTTATTAAAGAAGAGATGTGCCTATACTGCCAACATAGTATTTTCCCTAGGAGTGCTCATATTATGGTTCATTAGAAGATAACGAGTCTCTTATAGCTCATGCCCATAAATTAAAAAAACATACGTATTTCTTTTCTTCCATGAATCATGTATTCTTGCCAGTAAAGCTCATGCTCTCACAGAGTGGAATTCTCTCGGCCGTCATCCGTCTCGATCATTACCGTCTGTCAATCTTCATCAGTGAATGGGGTTGCAAAATAAGGAAAAAATTTGTCAGCAGGGCTAGGAAATGATGATTAGAGCTTCCCTTTGAGGAATGAGTGTTGCATTTATGCTGTGGCAAAGAATAAACAGATTGCTTGGTGCCAAGAGGGTGAAGAAACTGCAGAATTACCTCTGATTTGCGCTGGACTAAAACAAAGATATGTTGGAAATGAGAGCCAGGAGAAGGGGGACTGGTTCTAGTGAGATGTATTGATGAACCGGTTTTTCTCTCCAAGTAGGATTGTGTGTACCTGGATGGGTAAGCAGCCGGGCTACACAATACTGTGCTGCATTGGCCTGCTTTCAAATAAATGGCTTTAGAAATCAGAGATGGATAGGTAGAAATTCCCCTTAGACACTGTGGGATGAGCTCAGAGAGTGGAAGCTTCAAAACCCAGTAAATGATTAATAAAAAATAGAAAAATGATAGCTTCTGTTGTCATATATGATAAACGCCCTCTCTGGTCGAGCAATGACACAACTAGCTAAGACTGACTGAATCCCAGGCAAATTTCTACGATTTTTATATACATTACCCTCTCTAGTCTTCATGATAACCTTCTGGGACCCATGTATTAAGAGTAAACTGAGGCATGCAGATGTTTCAGGAACTTTCCCAGAGTCAGGACTGCTCATAACTGACAGAGTTGATGTCCGGCCTCAGGAAGTCCGTTTTAGAACTCACGCTCAACAACTACACTCCGCTGTGTATTTTGGCTGGTGATGTATTCTGTTCAAGAAGGCACCATGATATATACCTTCCCTGGATTTTCATCCCTGGTTAGGAAAAGCTTGCTTCCTCCTTGTTTAAATCTCAGGTTCAGCCTTTTTTTCCCCTAAGATTGTATTTATTTATTTATTTGAGAGAGAGTGCACGTGCACATGCACCGTGGGGTGGGGGGTGAGGAGCAGAGGGAGAGGGACAAGCAGACTGCGCTGAGCACAGAGCCAGATGTCGGGCTGGATCTCACAACCCTGAGGTCATGACCTGAGCCGAAATCAAGAGCTGGACTCAACTGACTGAGCCACCCAGGAGCTCTTCAGGTTCAGTCTTAGCTGGTACTTCTACTTCTCTGATATTATTATATTCAATTTTTTCTTTCATTTCCAGAACCTGATAATGGCTCAGTTCTTCATATTTTGCCTCTCTGTCCTAATGTGTGTGTGAGGTATCTATATCTATCTTTCTGTGTACATATACATAGATGTATATACATATTTTTTCCTGTGAGATTATTGAGGAGATATTTTTGTGTTGATTTGATTAAAACTTTTAGAATTCTATTTTGGGGCACCTGGCTGGCTCAGTTGGTAGAACATGTGACTCTTGATCTCAGGGTTGGGAGTTCAAGCGTCAGGTTGGACATGGAGCCTACTTAAAATTAAAAAAAAATTTTTTAAAAACTTTTTTATTTTGAGATAAATATAATCTTACATATACTTGTGAGAAAAAGGGAGAGGTCCTATGCATCCTTTAAACAGTTTGCCCCAGTAGTAACATCTTGTAAGACCATAATGTAATATCGTAACCAGGAAATTGACATTGGGCAATTCACTAATCTCATTCAGATCGCCCAAGATTTATTTGTACTCGTGCGTGCGTGTGTGTGTGTATTTCATTTTATAGAATTTTATCACATGTATGTTCATGTGTCTACACTACAGTCAAGATACAGAAGAGTTCCATTACAAGGATTCTTTGTGATCTCCCTCCCACACCTCCCCTTCCCTGCCCCTAGCAGTAACTAATCCATTCCCCATCTCTAAATTGTTGTCTTTCTGAATGTTTAATATAAATGAAATCATGCAGTATGTAACTTTGGGGGACTGGCTTTTTCTTAACTCAGCATCATCCCCTGGAGACTCTTCCAAATTGCTGCATGTATCAAAAATGTGTTTCTTTTTATTGTTGGATCATCGTCCACAGTTTAACAATTCACTTACTCAAAGACACTTGGGTCATGTCCACTTTGGTCTGTTGTGAGTAAAGTTGCTATGAACATTCATGCACAGATTTTGTGTGAACATAAGTTTTCATTTTTCTAGGATAACTGCTCAAGAGTGCAATTGTTGGGTTATATGGTAGTCAATCTTTACTTTTGTAATAAACTCCCTCAGTGGTTCCTAGAGTGACTACGATTTTATGTTCCCACCAGCAATATATGAGTGACTGAGGTTTCTCTCCATCCTCACCAGCATTTAGTGCTGCCACTATTTTGTATTTTAGCCTTTCCAACAGGCGTATAGTAATAGCTTATTGGGGTTTTCATTTGTGTTTTTCTGATGTCTGATGATGTTGAACATCTTTTCATATGCTTATTTGCCATCTGTATTTTTCTTCTGTGCGATGTCTGTCCATGTCTTTTGCCGATCTTCTAATTGGATTGTTTAGTTGTTTTTTTTTTTTTTTTACCATTGAGTTTGAGAGTTCTTTGCATATTCCAGTTAATTGTCTTTTGCTGGATATGAGGTTTACAAATATTTTCTCCAATTTTGTATCTTGTCTTTTTGACTTGTTAATGGGCTCTTGTGCAGAACAAATTTTTTTTAAATTTTGATAAGGTCCTCAAATGATTTTTTTTCTTTCATGGACCATGCTTTTTGTGTCAAGACAGAATTCTTTGCCCATCCTTAGATTTCAAAGATTTTTCTCCGTTTTCTTTTCTAAAACTTCGATGTTTTATGGCTTACATTTAGGCCTGTGATCTATTTTGAGTTATTTTTGTATGAAGTGTAAGGTTTAGGTCAAAGTTAAACTATTTATTTACTCATTTTGTCTGTGGATTCCAATTGTTCTAGTATTATCTCTTGAGAAAACTATTCTTCCTGATGAATTGCTTTTGCACCCTTTCCAAAAGGCAGTTGGATGTATTTGTGTGGACTGTTTGTGTATTCTCTATTCAGTTTCATTAATCTATGCGCACAGTCCTCTACAAATACAACACTGTCTTGGTTAATGTAGCTATCCAGTAAGACTTGATTTTGGGTAGAGTGATTCCTTCCACTTTATTCTTTTGCAAGTTTGCTTTAATAGTTTTATATTTATACTGTTACTTTATAATGAAAAGCAGCAGTCTCTGCTCTACTCACATCCTATGCCAACCTCTAGAAGGCAACAACTATAGACTAGTTGCTTTTAGGTTATTTTTGGCTGTTGACTCTTTATCTCTAAATAAGATGCTTGGATTGCTACCTCTTGATTTATCAATTTTTGATATTATGCATTTTTTTCTGCTATGACATACAAGATCTTGGCTCACTAAAATCAGCTCCCCTTCCCTCTTTCTCTCTCCTTCTCCTACAGTTAAACAACTGTTTTTAGTTTGTTCACTAGCCACCTATGCATCTTCAAAAGACATACTTGAACCTTCATCTCTTGACTCCCCACTTTGTAAGATGACAGTATCATTCCCCCAACTCTTTGACCTCAATTCTTTGTCCTAAACATTGTCAAACTTTTCAACTTTTGCATTCTCTTTTATAATGATAATTGTCTTATTTGTCTGCACTTGGATTTGAAGAATTGAACATCATTCAACATTTTCAACGTTTTAAAACTGTGACTATTCAGTTGTAAATTTCTATACCGTGCCAGTAACAATGCATGGGCCATTCCAATACATATGTTCCTAATACTAAGGTGAAATAGACCATCCCCACCAATTGCTCAAAATTATGTCACATTTCATATTACTTCACACTTGAATGCATATTGTTAATCATTTGGAATAAATTTTTTATTGAAGTACATGCGTATATTAAAAGTGTAGATTATAACTGTAAAATAAATTTTCACAGTAAATAGAACATTACCAGCCCCCCCCAAAACCTTGTTATATACCACCCCAGTCACAAGTCCTTCACCAAGGATAATCATTATCCTGACTTCAAACACTATATACTTGTTTTACCTGATTTTCAATTTTATATAAATTGAGAGGTACAATATTAATTTTTTGGTCTAGCTTCTTTTACTTAAGTTTGTGAGAAATACCCAAGTGATTGTATGCAACAGCAGTTCTTTTATTTTTGTTGTTGTCAAGTGTTGTGTTTTTGTTTTTTTTTAATTAAAATACCACAATGTCTTTATTCCAGCTCTTACAAGTATTTGGGGTTTTTTGGCTACTGTGAATATGTTGCTTAAACAGTCTTTCACCTCTTTCTGTTGGGCGTGTGTTAGGAGTGCATTTACCGTTTTATAGAATATGGGTATTTTCAAGTTTAATAGATACTGATAAACAGTATTCCTAAGTTTTGCTATTATATAGTCTCACCAGCATGTATGAGAATTCTGCTTGATCATCTCCACCACCAACATTTGGTCCTGAGAGTTATTTTAATTTTATCCAGATTGGCGGATAGATGTTTTTATCTCATTCTGGTTTTAATTTGCATTTTCCTCGTGACTAATGAGGTTGAATACCTTTTCATATGTTTTTTGGCTAGTTCTTTTATCTATTCTGAATGTGAACTCATTGTTGTTACTATGTATTGCAAATTAGTTGTCCTGTGACTTTGCTTTTCATTTTCACAAAACTGTCTGGATAAGCACAAACTCTTCATGTTGTCTAATCTATCAATTTTTTCTGTTTGGATTAGTGTTATTTACCCCCTTTAAAACATATTTGCCTATCTCAAGATTACAAAAGTATTGCCTACTAGTTTGCTCTAGAAGCTTTATTTTACCTTTCATATTTAGATCAACAGTGCATGTGAAATAAATTGTGTATGGTGTGAAGTAGGAGTCTTATTTTTTTCCACATGAGTATGCAACTAATTTGGTTCCATTTCTTTAAAAGACCATCCCTTCCCCAAAGTTCTGCAGTAAAACCTTAGTCATTAATCAAATATGTGTGGGTCTGTTTCTACACCTACTATTCTGTTGCATTGCTCTATTTGTCTGTCTTTGCACACTCTGTATTGACACACTCTAGCTCTGTACTAATTCTTGAAATGTGGTTAAGTCTTCCAGATTATGATTATATTGGCTATTCTTGGGTCTTTGAATTTCCAAAAAATTCTGTAATCAGAGTACGTTTCATTTTAATCTATAGATTAATTTCAAAGATATGACATCTTTACAATATTAATATTCCAATCCATGGATCTGGTATAAATCCCCCCCCCATTATTTAATTCTTTAAAAACCTTTAAACATTTTTGTAGTTTTCTGGGTACTTGCACTTCTTTTACTTCTTTTGTTAAAAATATTACTAGATATTTGAAGATTTTTGATTAAAACAGGAACTTATAAAACTTTCATTTTGTGTCAGTGATGTATAGAAATAAATTGATTTTTTGTATATTGACATTTTAGTCAATGACCTAAAAAATTTCATTTATTAATTCTAAAAACTTACTTGTAGATTCTTTTGTATTTGCTATAATCCTTCTGCATTTTTAGTTAAAAGACAGTTTTATTCATTCCTTTCCATTCTTTTTATTTTATTTTCTTGCTTTATTACATTGTCCAGGGTCTTCAATAAAATATTGAATAGAAGTGGTGGTAACAGACATCTCGTTCTTGTGCCAGGACTCTAGAAGGAAGCTTCCAGTATTTACCATTAAGAATATATTTCCTATAGGTTTTTTTTTTTTTTTTTAGTTACACCTTATCCTATTAAAGATATCCTTATTCCTAGTTCTTTATATGCATTTTTGAGCTAATCATATGAATTTTATCACTCACCTTTTTTTAATGTTGCAAAATAATCCAATTTTAAATCTTAAATCATCCTTACATTCCTAAAATAAATATGACTTGGTTGTAATCCTTTTTATATATCGCTGGGCTTAGATTTACTTAATTTTTATTTAGCATGTTTTAAGCTAAGATTTTGAAAGCCATTAGCTTGTAATTTATCTTTCTCATAGGGTTCTTATCAGTACTCAGTATCAGGTTTGGTTGTTGTCATAATAATTTGGAAGATATGCTCTGTTTCTGTCCTCCAGAAGTATTTGGTTAAGATTGGCGTCATGTTTCCTTAAATATTGGCAAAAATTTTCATCTAGGCCAGTAGTTTCCTTTGTAAGGGGGTTTTAAATTATGGCTTTCATTTCTTAAGAAAGATGAAGGATTTTGATATTTTACTGTTTTTCTTGTATCATCTTTGGTGTTTTATTTTTCTAGAAACTTGCCCTTTGCATCTGAATTTTCAAGTTTATTGGCATAAAAATGATCACAGTATACACTTTTTGTGTTTTCAGTGTTTATTGGTTGTAGAATAATGACCACTTTTACATTTACAACATTGGTTTTGGGCTTGTGCATGCCCTCCACCCACCCCTTGACCTTATTTTATTAGTACTTTCTGAAAAACCACCTTTTGGCTTCTTTATTCTACTTTATGTTTGTTTCTTATTTCATTAATCTGTGTTCTTATCTTTATTATCTTCTTTATTTTACTTGATTTCATTTGTTCTTTTTTCAGCTTCTTGAGATAGAAGTTTGGATCATCAATTTTCAGGCTTTTTTCTTTTCTAATATATTCAACCAAGGCTGTAAATTTTCTCTCTAAGCTTTAAATATATCCTTCACATTATATTATGATTTCATTATAATTCATCCTAAAATATTTTATAATTTCATTTTGATTTTATATTTGACTCGAGTTCTTCAGAAGTGTATTGTTCAGCTTTCAAACACTGAATATTATTCACTTATCTTTTCATTATTGAAATCTATTGTAATTCCACTTGATTGGAAAAAAAATTCTGCATGAGTTCATGTCCCCCTTTTACTTATTTATTTATTTATTTTAAAGATTTTATTTATTTGAGAGAGAGAGAATGAGTAAGCATGAGAAGGGGGAGGGTCAGAGAGAGAAGCCAACTCCCCGCTGAGCAGGGAGCCCGATGCGGGACTCGCTCCCGGGACTCCAGGATCATGACCTGAGGCGAAGGCAGTTGCTTAACCAACTGAGTCACCCAGGCTCCCCTTACTTATTTATTTTTAATTTTCTCAAAAATTGAAGTATTATTGACACACAGTGTTACCTTAGTTTCAGGTGTACATCATAGTGATTGGACAAGTTTATACATTATGTTGTACTTACCACAAGTGTAGTAGCTACGATCTTTCACCATACAACAGTATTACAATACTATTGACTATATTCCCTATGCCGTATCTTTCAATGCCATGACTTACTTATTCCGTCACTGCAAACCTGTATCTCCCACTCTGCTTTACCCATTTTGCCTATCCCCATCTCTCTCCCCCTCCCCACTGGCAACCATCAGTTTGTTCTCTGTATTTATGGGTCTATTTCTTCTTTTTTTTTTCATTCATTTTTTTTTTTATTTTTTAAAGATTTTATTTATTTATTTGACAGAGAGAGACACAGCGAGAGAGGGAACACAAGCAGGGGGAGTGGGAGAGGGAGAAGCAGGCTTCCCGCTGAGCAGGGAGCCCAATGTGGGGCTCGATCCCAGGACCCTGGGACCATGACCTGAGCCAAAGGCAGATACTTTACGGACTGAGCCACCCAGGTGCCCCCATTCGTTTTTTAGATTCCACGTATAAATGAAATCATGTGGTATGTCTTTCTCTGACTGACTTATTTCACTTGATGTAATACCTGCTAGATCCATCCATATCTGGCAAGATCTCATTCTTTTCTACTGCTCAGTAATAACCCATTATATATATGTGTGTGTGTGTGTGTGTGTGTGTGTGTGCGCGTGCACAGATACCTCATGTTTATGTATTCATCTATTGATGGACACTTGGGTTGCTTTTGTATGTTGGCTATTGTATACATAGGGGTACACATTAGTGAAGTAGTTTTTGTTTTCCTTGATAGCCAGTAGTGGAATCACTGGATCATATGGTTATTCTATTTTTAATTTTTTGAAGAAACTCTCCGCTGTTTTCCGTAGTGTCTGCACCAATTTCATTCCTAACAGTACACAAGAGTTTCTTTTTCTTTTTTTTTTAAAGATTTTATTTATTTATTTAAGAGAGAGAGACAGAGAGCATGAGCAGGGAGGAGAGGGAGAAGCAGACTCCTCACAAGAGTTTCTTTTTCTCCATATCTTTGCCAATACTTGTTATTTCTCGGCTTTTTGATTCTAGCCTTTCTGGAAGGTATGAGGTGATATCTCATTGTGGTTTTGATTTGCATTTCCCTGATGCCGAGCGATGTTGAGCATCTCTTCATGTGTCTGTTGGCATCTGTATCTCTTCTTTGGAAAAATGTCTATTCAGATCCTCTGCCCATTTTTTAGCCAGATTGTTTTTCTGGTGCTGAGTTGTGTAAATTCTTTGTATATTTTGGATATTGACTCCTTATCAGTATGTCATTTGCAACATCTTCTCCATTCAGTAGGTTACCTTTCTGTTTTGTTGATAGTTTCCTTCACTGGGCAAAAGCTTTTTACTTGATTCCATTTTTTAAAACTTTTTAAGACTTGTTTTATGGCCCAGAATATGAACAATTTTGTCAGACATTCTTTTTAGCATTTAGAAAGAATATATGTTTAACAATTTTTGGGTGTAGAGTTCTCTGTATGTCAGTTAGGTCAAGTCTGTTAGTTGTTTTCTATTACTTGATGATATTTTTCCCACTTATTTTATCAGGAGAAAGATATGTTATAATTTTTCACTATTATGGAATTTCTTTTTTTGGGTCTATTGATTTTTGCTTTATAAATTAAGGCTTTATAATTAAGTATATGCACCTTAATGCTATGTGAACTGATCTTTGGTTATTTTGAAATAACCTTCTTTATTTATAATAATGCTTCTTCCTTTAAAGCCTGTCCTGTCTGATAATAGCATATCTTTCTTTGCTTCATGTTTATAAATATATATTTTCCACCTTTCTATTTGAAACCTTTTATATTCTTATATTTATGATAATGTTTTTTATAATCAGCATATAGTTCTTTCTTGGTTCCTTGGGGGAATTTTTTGGTGGTTTTTTATTTGCTTGCTTCCTTGTTTTTTTCTGATTCAGGGTACTCTTTAAATTAGCCCTTACATTTTTGTCTGTTTATATTTTATATACTTATGTGCATCTTAGGGTTTAAATATGCCATCATACTATTTGTTTTCTGTTTGTCCCATATTTTTTATGTCCCTTTTCCTCTCCTTTCTTATTTAGAAGGTTAAGAAATTTATTTAAGGAGACCAGGAAACCTAGCAGAGCAGAGATCTGTCAAGGCTGCTTTATCCAGGTCTCCTTGGGCACACTTTGGAAAGTTTCTTTGATTTATTTACATAAGAAGTAAACTAGCTGGGTTTTCTATATGCGCTGAATATGAAAATCTTTGTAAGAGTATCTCACACAATATCTGGCACGTAGTGGCCCCATTCGGTTCAATTGATTGCATCTGAATCTTGTGCTTACAGCGTAATGGAATATAACAATAATAGAATACTGAACTATAACAACAGAAGCACAAAAAGCATGTTCCACAATGAGATACCCTTTCATACCCACCAGGATGACTATTATTAAAAAAACAAACAACACAAAAATCCAGAAGATAAAAAGGGTTGGTGAGATACAGAGAAATTGGCACCCTTTCCACTGTTGATGGAAATATAAAATAATACCGCTGCTGTGGAAAGCAGTATGATGGTGCCCCAGAAAATTAAAAATTGAATTGCCATATGATTCACCAATTCCACTCTGTGTATATACTCAAAAGAATTGAAAACAGGACTTTAAACAGGTATTTGTGCCGCTATGTTCATAGCAGGATTATTCATAATAGCAAAAGGTGGAAGCAACTCAGGTATCCGTGGACAGATGAATGGATAAACACAATGTGGTATGTGCACACAATGGAATATTATTCAGCCTTAAAAATGAATGACATTCTGACACATGCTCCCATGTGGATGAACCTTGAAGACATTGTGCTACATGAAATAAGCCAACCCAAAAGCTCAAATATTATATGATTCTATTTATATAAAGTACTTAGAGTTATCAAAGTCACATAGAGAAAGAGTAGAATAGTGATTACCAGGGGCAGGGGGTAGAGGGGGGGAATGGAGACTTACTAAATTTTATTAAGTACAGGGTTTTAGTTTGGAAAGATGAAAGAAGTTCTAGAGATGGATGTTGGTGATGGTTGTAGAACAGTGTGGTTGTACTTAATGCCATTGAAGTGTATACTGTAAAATGGTTAGAAAGATAAATTTTAGGTTATGTATATTTTACCACAATTTTAGAAAGGGATACTAGGAAGATCTGCAGTATATGCGTGGTTGGTAATGTCTTCAGAATTTCTTTACCTCTCTTATGATATATTTTTATGAGGCCAAAGGAAGCTGTATCCAGGGATCTACCCAAAACCTGCTCCTCAGTGTGACAGATGAATATTTCATTCAAAATGAAGATATGACAGAAGTCTTTAGTGAATTAAACAACACAACTCTGGTTCATTGGCTTTCTTTTTGCTTAGCCTGTGTTCACAAGGAAAGCTTTGGTTTTATCTATTGAGAATGGAGAACAAATGTGAGATAAAATTCTAAGTGTCATGATAATGGGGACACTCTTTAATAATGGCAATGGTAAACACCTTGAAATCAAGAAAATTTTAAAATTAAGATATTTTGCACTACTCTATGCAAATAGATTAAGAATCTAGCTGAAATGGATAATTGCCTAAAATAATACAATTTGCCAAAATTGACCCTGAGAGATTAAAAAAAAAAACAAACAGACCGATTTCCATAAAATAGAAGTAGTTATCAAAGTACCTCACAAAAAAATGCTCCTTTAGCTATTTTCACAAGCAAATTCTACTAAACCTTCAAAGGCTTGATCTTCCCAAATGTACCTATATTGTTTCACAGCCCAGAAATACAAACAGCAAATGGGCCCAAAGTATTCTTATGAAATAAGTATAGCATCAGTTTCTAAATATTACAAAGATAGTACAACAGGGAAAGCAATAGTTTGGTCTCACATATGAATATAAATGCAAATATCATAAATAAAACCTAATAGCACCTAAAGATTTTTTTTACAACCAAGAAAGTTTTATCCCAGAAATTCAAGATGGTTCAGGAAAGGAAATCCACTAATAAAATTTACCATAGCCATAGATCTAAGGAGAAAAATCATATAATTACCTCCATTCAAAAGGCATTTATTAACATTTTCCACCCATTCCTGAGTTAAAAGAGAAATCAAAATAGAAATTAATGGATCCTTCTTCAGTATGACTCTTCTTTTTCTCTTCTCTCTCTCCCTTCTCATATGTAGACCCACATATGTATGCATGTGTATAAATACATATGTATATACACATATTACATGTATGTACATGTATGTGTGTAAATATATATGCCAAACCCAGTACCACTAAGGAAACATGAGGTGTTCACATTAACATCAAGAATACCCTACTACTGTTAAATATTGCACTGGATGTATTAGCCAATGAGATCAAGCAAGAGTAAATATACAGTCATAAGAATTGGGAAAGAAATAAAAATTATCTGTATTTATTAATATGATATCTAAAAAAGTCTTAGAGTCTCCATAATGAAGACAAGGGAAATCATAAAAGAATCCAGTAAGGTATCAGAATATAAAACAAACATAAATGTTATTAGCTTTCATGCATACAAACAAAAGCTATTAGAAAGAATAATGGAAGGAGAAACTTCAAGAAATGTGCCAAAACAATGAGGAAAACTTCAAAGCGCTCATAAAAGACACAAAAGTCGAAGTGAACAAGTTAACACAGAAAAGCAATACTTTCCAAAACAATACGTTTTGTTCTTCCTGGCAATAGACAAGTTAATGCTAAGTTCTTATGGAAAAATTAACATATATAATAGCTAAGAAAATGCTGAAAAAGACCAGCAGTAATGGAAGGACTGACCCTACCGGATATTAAAGCAAACTATAAACTTCTCTATTTAAAACAACGTGGCATGTAAATAGACACACAAACCAAAGAATGGAATAGAAAATCAAGAAACAAACACACATATGGAAATACAGTATAGGAAAAAGTGGTATCTCTAGTCACTGGGGGTAAAAATAGTCTTTTTAATAAATAGTGTTGGGAAAACAAAAAATTGAATCCATACCTCACACCATGTAGCAGAGTAAACTTCAAATGGGTCAGAGGTCAAGTGTAAAAAAAAATGAAACCACACAACTACTAGAAGAAAACGTGGGTGAATTCTTATATGATCCCTATATGAAAAGCCTTTTTGTTATGACTCAAGCAAGATGCAGTTAAGTAAAGAAGCTTATAAATTTCAGTATATAAAAGTAAAAAACCTCGGGCGCCTGGGTGGCTCAGTCGTTAAGCGTCTGCCTTCGGCTCAGGTCATGATCCCAGGGTCCTGGGATCGAGTCCCACATCGGGCTCCCTGCTCCGCGGGAGGCCTGCTTCTCCCTCTCCCACTCCCCCTGCTTGTGTTCCCTCTCTCGCTATCTCTCTCTCTGTCAAATAAATAAATAAAATCTTTAAAAAAAAAAAAAAAGTAAAAAACCTCTTGCATAAAAAAACATGAGATTTGAAATCAAATAAAAAAATTTGGAGAAGATACCTGCAAATATAGCACAGATAAAGGGCTAATCTTCCTAATAAAGAACTTCTTAAAAATGATAGGAAAAGAAATGCCAAAAACCTGATAATAAATGGGAAAAAGACACAGTTGACAGAAAATATAATGCAAATAGTCTCTCAAATAAAAAGATACCAAATTTTATCCAAAAGAATAATGTAAATCAAACTATAGTGAGATCTACTTCTCATCCATCAGATTGATAAAAACTCAAAAGATTGGCAACACGCTCTATTAACAAGAGTCTATATTGTCAGTAGGAGTGCAAGATGGAACCACACCTATGGAGGGGAATTTAATTCTATCTACACAACATAAGTATTCATTTACCCTTTGACCCAGCAATTTCAATTTTAGTAATTTACCCTGGAATTACACCTTAACAAATACAAACAAACATATACACAAATTTCTTTATTGCATCACTGTTGGTTGTAATGAGATACTGGAAACAACACAAATGTCCGTCCACAGAAGAATGCTTGAGTGACCTTTGCACAGCAAAGTACTATACACATAAAGACACACAGAATGAGGAAAATGTCCTGAACTGTGATACAGTGATTTCCAGGATATACCGTCAAGTGGGAAAAAAAGCAAGACTCAAAGGATTAAAAAAGTTCACACTGAATCTAGCCTTGAAGCTACAATCACACAGAGCAAACTGTGGGAAATCACACAAGATATCAGACTGCAGGATGCTTTAAAAATGTCAGTGTAACGAATGACCAGAAAAAGAGAAATATACAAGGCAGTGGACCTGTTCTAGATTAAAAGACACTGGAGAGACTTGGCAACCAAATGCAGTAATTAATTTTTGATTGAGTCCTGGATCCAACAACAGCAGTTATTAAAGACATTTTTGGAAAACTCGAATATGGACTGCATGTTAAATCACACTTTTCAGTGTTAAATTCTTAGTCGTGATATGGGTATTGTGGTTGTATAGGAGGATGTTTCTGTTCAATGTAAACAAGGTACATGCTGAAGTATTTAGGGATGAGGTGTCATGATATCTGCAACTTGTATTCAAAGAGTTCTAAAGAATATATGTAGATAGATAAAGGTATATAGGTGCTCAGTGTACTATTCAACTCAAAAGCAGATTTGAAATTATTCAAATAAAAATGTGAGAGATAAAAGAGAGGTCAAGAATGAAAGATAATTTAAAGTAGAGTTATGTCTTTATTTTGTAATTCATTGAAATTTAGACTTATATTTTAAAAATGTTTAAAGGTAAAAATTGGTCATCCTAACCAAATAAACATTCACTGATGCCTGTTATATTTGAGGTATGGTAGAGGACAAAAGAACCTAATGAGGTTCCTAAAGAATAGACATATGTAATAGAAGGAGAAAAGAATCAAAGGAGAAAAATGATCAACATACCGGACCAAGTTTTAGTGAAAACGTGAATGTAGGATAATTATGTTGTGTGTCCAAAAAGTTGGTTTTTGTTTCCTCTGAGAGCTCTCATTAAAAAGAAATGTGGTCCCTTGTCTTAGTTTCCTGGAGACTGACATTCCTCTTTAAAGTTCAAAAGCTAAAACCATTGGCTCCAGTTTCAATCTAAAGAAGTATTTTTAGCAACTGATGATTGCTTATAGTGTGCAGTACATGACATTACCTAGTAAATAGAGTCAAGGAATGCTTCCTTGATGAAGTGATGTCAAAATGAACTCTGAAGGATGGGTAAGAATTAACTAGGCGGGGCACCTGGGTGGCTCAGTCGGTTAAGCGTCAGACTCTTGATCTCGGCTCAGGTCGTGATCTTACGGTTGTGGGATCAAGCCCCGCGTTGGGCTTCACACTCAGTGAGGGGTTGGCTTCAGATTCTCTCTGTCCTCTCCCTCTGCCCCTCCCTGCTCATGCTCTCTTTCTCTCTCTCTCTCTCAAATAAAATCTTTAAAAAAAAATTAGGCAAATGGGTGGATGAGAAGGTGTTGTAAGCACAGGGGACAGCTTGTGTAAAGAACAAAAGCAAGAAAGAAACATGGCACATTTGGGAACTAAGAGAAGGCCAGTATGGCTAGAACACAGAAAAGGAAAATGGGAATAGTAAGAAAAAAGATCGCATTTTTTTTTCCACTCGCCCCTCCCCCTACTGCTCAGTTCTGCCATCTGTATTGGCATGGCAACCACAGGGGGCCAACCCAAGACCTGATACCTGCTCTGTGGCCCAAGAGCCATCCCAAAGGTATTTCCTTTGTTCTTTATGGTTCTGTGCAACCATCCTGGGCAGCTCCCACCTCTTTCACATACACCCCTGCCAACTGAACAGCAACAGCAAAATAGAAGTGATTAAGTTTCAAGTTGCTGTCACCACACAATAGATGCCATGTGTCTCACTCATCCTCCCTCTTGGGTTAGAAATTGAGATAGCTGCCTGGACACGTGGGGATTAACAGTACCTTCCCCCTTCCATTTAGAATGCCCCCCGCCTTTTTTTTTCTTTTTTCTTTGCTTTGGTTCAACTTCAAAAAGACTAATCTTTCAGGGTTAGGGACTTGATGTTTTTACAGGGGAAAAGAGGAGAGGAGAATGTTTGGTTTTATTTCTTACAATGCCCCTATTGTGCCTGGCTCCCCCCACCCCACCCCCAACACACACCTTAATGGACATTGTATGGTACAAAGACATTTAGAAGTAACTCCGCATGCCTGTTCAGAATGAATTTGGATCAGTAGGAATATTGAAAGTTCTGATATTAGAAGTATGAGATACCAGAAATCTTAGGTTTGGTGAGATAGAGTGAAGCTTAAAATGACCTTAATAAAACAAAAATAAAAGACCTGAGGGAGAATGATGGCTTTTTCTCAATCTATCTCTGTGTTTGTTATCCTCAGGTTTATAAACGGAATCAGAAGGCACAGTGACTTTTGAGTTGGTTATAGACCTATAACCCTACATTGGGCTTACTTTGGGGGACACTCAGGCATTATCAGACCACACCACCTATCACAGTCTGGGCTCCTGGTTCCCAGGACTGGAGTGACTTGGAATGGGCTTCTGGGTTCCAAAACCCTAATCAGAATTTACTCAATAACCCATCCACCAGACACTGACCCCGTATATTCTACACCAATCTTTGATCAAATTGGAAGGCAATTAGGTAGAACAGAGGAAATTCAGCTGCCAAACTCTCACTTTGTATCCTGCATGTAATTGGTTGGGACCCTTCTAATAAGAAAAGATGTTTTGTTATCTAGCTGGCATTAGGGTGAAGAAACAAAACTTATCAGACAAGTATTTCTTCTACAGGAGTGATACGACTGTAGATTGGAGGACAGAGTGACTGCAGTGTATCTTGATTCTGTGAAGATTGTTATCTATGCATACTAGTGAAAACAATGGGAAGAACAGCCCACCTGATGTTTCACAGTGTGTCCCCACTATGAACTAGATGACAGATGCACATTTTATTGTCAGCTTCTTAACTACGTGAGGGGTCTTAGTTAATGAAGTAAAGGGCAAGATCCCTTTCCTTTATGATGGTAGATGATGATGCTACTTAATCAGTGAACTGTGTTTAACTAGCTCTAAAGGTAATAAAACTAGGTAAGTTTCACTATTAATTGGCAGAGCAAAGTCAAATAAATTATGAAGCCAAATCTGAATTTCTCAAGATCTCAGTTAGATGGAGAAAAATTTCTTTCAGTTGTGTGTATACACTTAAAATTTATTTTTCACTTAACAGTATACCTCAGGGGATTATTTTTGCACCAAGAAAGCCCGCTCATGGATCTGAAAACCAATTTAGCACTTTTCTTTATTTCCAGAATTTAGCAGTATTTTGGAAGTGGCTAAAGAAAAAATAATAACTAAGATGAGATGGAATTCAACACTTCAACCCCAGTGTTCAGCCAGACAGAATCTTAAGGCTCTGAATTGTAAACTCATTCCATTTGACTTGATTTTAGGGTCACATTGAGCCAAAACTAACTTATGTGTCTTGAATAACTGCTTTGAACTGAACAGTAAACTGTTTACTTGCTCCCAATGGGAATACATTATGCTGAAAGATCACTTCCTGTTTGTCCTAAAGGGGTTTCCCTTCCCTGAAAGAAGTCATAATTTAGGTCAGCTGTCTCTGCAGGGGCCATCCCTGACAGCTTTCTCAGGATAAGTGAGATCAGAAAAACACCAGGCTGTCGCAGTATATGAAACTAAAGGCTTGGTATGGCCCCTCTCTCTGCACAGGGCTTTAACTTTAAAAACGGCCTGAATGCTGAGGACAGAGAGAAAGAACACATTTTGCCCCAAGTGACTCCTGCTGACTATCCCGGTGGATTGTTTCAGATGCTCCTGAAAGCAGTAGGAATGCTACCCCATGTGGATATTTTAGACCCTCTGTAGGAGGAGTGCCCAGAAAATGTTGTACCTTTTTCTAGTGTGACATTGGGAGGTGCTGGAGAATAAAAATAATCCTGCATCCACGGGAGTTAAACACTGCGCTTGTCCATTCTGCAATTAGGGAACAAAAACTTAAAATGCCACCTTGCCAAAAATAACGGGCCGTTAAAGTATGCCAAATTCATGATACTACATGTGGTCGCCAAGCGTTCTCCAGAAGCATCGTTATGGAGGAATAATTATACTGGAGTTCTCAGTCATTCACTTCACCTGATGTTACCTCCTGAACTCTTAACCTTCTGCATTTGAAAAGAAGGAAAGGTGTCTCTGTTTTCCTCTTCTGGATTCGTTCAGGGTAGGATCATCCCTTCTGCTTATTATTTCTGATCACTGTCACATCAAGGAACTACCGTGCCCTGTCCTGGTAAATTGTAAGTATGATGCTGAATTCTGGCATGAACTACTATTGCCTGAATGAGTCCCAGCAAGAAAGTGTGGACATCCAAAGATTGGCCCCTATTCACACATCTGGGAAAGTCAATTCAGTTGAAAGCACATATGCAATCTTCTTCAGATGTGATGGGCGGCATATTACTAGGTCAGTGCCTTCATCATTCTTTCTAGGGAGGCCCTGTGGGAGCCGGGCCAGAGATTCTGACTCATCTTCGCCGAGTGCTTTCATTCCAGCATGCCCCGGAAGGCAACTGGAATTGAAGAAAAAAAGGAAAACCATTTGAGGTGAAATTGGAAGGGACCAAGGAGCTTAAAGGAGACAGTGACTGTCAGTAAGACAACAATAGGGGGCTTTGCTAGACCCATGCCTTTTAAATGTGGCTACCCTCAACCACAGTGTCTTTCTGGCAAGTATGTAACAACAACAAAAAATGATGAAAAGTGTGAAAAAGGTGCATGCACTGTGTAGCATGACAGGGGATGAGAAGGTGGAAAGCTACATTTTAAGAGGATGCAAAGACCATTATTTTAAAACAGATGGAAATGCAGTTCTAGGCCTTGAAAACCACACTTGTGAAATTGTGTGTTTCACAGAGTTGTCATCCCAGTTCTAAGAGTAAATAATGTATCCTTCTCATAGCAACAGTGTAAACAGAATGGGAGAGAGGGAAAGGATACTGTACAATTTAAAAATAGTGGTAGTGATAGAAATAAAATTCTATGACAGAGGTTACATCAGGATAAGAAAAAACCTAAACCGGCGAAATACAATTGAAACATAGTGTATGGAGTATATAAATGGAGAAAAAAATTTAAAATGGAATTTTTCAGCAACAGCCATACCTCAAGAACAATAGGAACAGGCTCGAAGGCATATGGACTAGGTATTTCTTGTTACCGTGTGGGCTGTGTGCTGTGGGATGTGGGGTATTCTGTGGCGAGGCTTGAGAGATCCTGTTGGATGTTGTTTAGCGGGTACTAAAGAAGTGTGGAGATTTTGTAAATTACTATCACTTTCAAGAAAGTAGACACACAAGCAGATCAGACAGGGCACACAAGTTCATCGAAGAAATGCAAAAAAATAAAAAAATAAAAAAGTGAAATTTCTAGTAGAAATCCACAGTGGATTATAGTTAACATTGATACCCAGGAAGCCTGAACTGAAAGACTTGTCAAATCGCCTACAGCGAGCTTGTGTTACGAAGATCATCTGGAATGAGACAACAGTGGTGGGCCCTGAGGAAGAAGCCATTTTACCTTTTCAAGGGAAAAGTGAAAGGTTTGGGGAAGTCCTCTACCCTGATTTACTAGATTCCAAAAATACTTGAAATGATAGTCCGGGAAAGAATGTGGGAAACTCCGATTTTGAAAAGGCCGAAGAAAACTGAAGAAAAGTATTAAGATGAATGAGTATTAAAAAATAATTAATTAAAAAAAGCAACACGGGTGCCTGGGTGGCTCAGTCGGTTGGGCGGCTGCCTTCAGCTCAGGTCATGATCCTGGGGTCCTGGGATCGAGCCCATGTCCGGCTCCCTGCTCAGCAGAGAGCCTGCTTCTCCCTCTCCCTCTGCCTGCCACTCTGCCTACTTGTGCTCTCTCTCTATCTCTCTGTCAAATAAATAAATAAAATCTTAAAAAAAAAAAAAGCAACACAGACAGGGAGGAGAAGAAAAGAAGGGGGAATACATTCCTAAAGTTATAAAAACAGTTTTGAGGTCTGTTGGAAAGTATGTTGTCCATCTAGTCCTTCTTAGATGAAAACAACAAACCATAGTCAATAGAGCATTAAAGAGAATTAGGGCAGAAGAAGCCCCAATACTACCCACGGGAGGAAAACAAAACAAAACAGGACTCATAAACCCCTAGTAAAGGGATATTCATGACTGATTAGAAGGTTGCTCTCACTTGTGAAAAGAATGGCAAGCCCTACTCTAAACTCCTGAGACCCAAAAAAGTAGTTTCCACATCTGTGTGGTCATACATGCCAAAGAGCACCAGAACAAATTTAATTAACATTTTTAGCTACTTTGACACACAAGGTGATCAGTGTTAAAACTTTGGAGGAAATCTCATCAGATAGTTAGCAAACCCAATGAAAGAAAGCTTAAAGCCGCTGTTAAAGTGAAAGGAAAAAGTGAAATTCCAAATAAACTGTTAAACCAGATAGTATTCAGTGCATTAGAAATGACCCAGTGAGCTGAACTAAAGGTGCGAAATTAGTGTGATTTAATACTGTGACTCAGCCAGTGATTCACTGTTAGCATCAGGTACGATCTGATTGCCATGGCCATGGGATGTAACTGTAAGGTGGGACCCTATATTTACCATCCTACTTTGTGCAGTCCTTCATAAGCCAACATAACAAATGTTCCTGGGTTCCTTGTTCACTTGGCTTGACTATCAGAATTTGTCTGTAGTAGACCTAGGTGGTATGAGTCCTTTGGTGTCATTCTAGAACAGGAAACAAGGAGAAAGCATTTTTTTAAAACCAGATTTCCCATGAACTCCACCTATTTTGGATCCAAGTATTTCACCACCTAAGACTTCACCCTCTAGGTAGACCGAGCAAGCTGAGTTCACATCTGTAGATCAAAGTCCCTAACTCCTTAAAATGATAGGCAGAATTTTGTCTCTACAGATATGTGGTCAATTTTTTTGAGGAGAGGATATCATTGGTTTTTTATCTGAAATGGTTAAGAAAGACCTTTTGTTAATTCAACGATATAGTGCCTTAGGTGTATATGACAGCAGATTCTGTGATTATAAAAGTGAATGAGACAGTAATTGCCCTTAAGCCGTTCTGAGTCCACTGGGGTAAACAAGACCCAGCCAATTTCAACAAATGCATTCTGCATTACGGTAAAGAGACACACAGAGCTAATGGATCCAGCGAATTACAGAGGAAAAAGCAACAAGATGAAAGTTTCTTCCTGAAATTGTCTGAAGTGGTGGCAATTAGAAATGAAAGTTGAGACACCAAGGCAGGACAGTTAAGTAAGTCAGTCCAGAAACCTAAGCCCGGGTGTGAATGGGAATGTATGGAGGCAGGCAGCAGCTGGGCTTTGCAGGGATTTATTTTGAGCAATTGATTTTTAAGAGTGTGGAATACTGAGTTTATTTGCCATCTTGCCCACACATCTGGAAGGATGCTAGGAACCTCTGACAGAGCTAATTAAGACAAATGGCTCTTGTTGTGGCATTACCAATGGCTGGGCAAGCAACAGCTCCCTTTCTCTAGCACATTCTGCCACAGCCTAATGGAGGAAAAATGTCCAAAAGTCCTGCCAGATGTCTTTCCTAATTGATACAAGCACTTGATGTGCGGGGATGATAAATGCCAAAAAGAAAAGGAGGTATAAAGAAAAATAGATCCAGTGTGTTGGGTTTGGAGATTACATTGTTGAGAATTAAAAAAAAAAAAAAGTAATCATCTAACACGTACACTTTAGGAAAGGCAAGAGTTAAAAGCAAGTGATCCTTCTCTACTTCTCATCTGCCTTGAGCGAGAGAAAAATTGCTTGAACTGCTGATTTTAAATGTATTTTTGAATTAATCCAAAACCCTGATGAGGAGAGTTCAAAGTGAGTTAATTAGATCCTCTAACCTGAGAAAATGCTGACTGTTTAAGAAAGGGTCAGCATCCATGTGTTGCTCTATAAAGATTTGTAGACTACTTTTCAGCCAAGCGTAAGGCAGGAAAATGCTGATGAGATTGTACACACACACAGACACACAGAAAAGGGAGCAGGTACCACAGAAACCTACATGCTGAGTCCTGCTGAAGTCCCCCACATGTGCCTTGGCAGTGGGGGCTCATTAGGAGTGTCTGCATGGATCCAGTGAATCACTGGTGCGGATACAAAGTGAAATGGAGAACATGCTCTGCAGAAAACAGAAAAGAGGGTTTTGGAGATGACCATACTGGGTTGGAGGCATGTTTCTAATTGATCAGCAGGGATAAATAAATCATCTACCGTCTCTTTGTTTCTTACATCCAGAGTGGCTGGAGGTTTATTAAATAGAATTTGCAGTGAAAGTAGAGTCAGCAGGAATGTAGCTATGATCCAAGTGTTTGGATTTTTTTTGCCCAAATCAAATTGAATACTTGCCTGTCTTAGAGCAGAAGGCAAAACCAGTTTCAGGAAAGAGTACTTTCCGATTAAAAAAAAAAAAGAGTTAAATTAAAAGACTATTTTTAGGGAACATTAGAGAAGTGAACAAGAGTAAGAAGGGATAAAGCCAAAGTCAGGTAGTTCTCAAGCACAGTCATGGAACCATGGGAAGGAAGATCACCAGCTTTGGGGTTGCATACACCTGTGTAAATTTCTTAGGCGTGTTGCACAAAAAGCTTTCTCTTTTCTTTTTGAAGCCCTTCAGCTTCAAAAACCATCTCTAATAGTTAAGTCCCAGATCCACATTCCCAGTCCTGATTTCCTCAGAACTCCAGACATCACATTTCCACTCGGACATCTAATAGGTATTACACTTGGCATATTCAAAACTGAACTCTCCATTTCTCACCCCCAATCTGCTCCTTCTCCAATCACATCCCAGTCAGTAGCATGATCCATGCCATTGCTGAAGCCCCAAATATAAGAGTTGCTCTTGATTCCCTCTCTTCATCAGTCCAGAAAATTTTGTTGACTTCACTTGTAGAATATATACTGATTCTATTCACTCCTCTCTACCTCCACAACCATGACCCTAATCCAGAACTGCCATCCCCTCACACCTGGGTTACTGTGATCATTCTGACTGGACTCCTGGCTTCCATTCTGCAAGCCATTCTTCACATAGGCATCACATGAGCTTTATGAAATGTAGATAAGATCCTGCTGTCCCCTTATTGAAACCCCTCCAATGACTTCCCTTTGCTCTTGGAAAACAAATCTGAACTCCTTACACTGGTTTACAGATCCCTGCAAAGTGGCATCAGCCCTCCCCTGACTTCATGTCCTACTTGAGGCACATTGCCCTTTGTATCCTTCAAACAATCAAAGCACATCTCTCCTACAGGTTTGTACTTGTTTGCTCCCTCTGCCTAGAATTTTCTTTGTCCGTTTCTTCCCGTAACAGAATCTTCCTTGATATTCAACTCTCGGCTCAAATGCCACCTCCTCAAAGAAACTTTTTCTGACACCCCATTGACTCTGCATTGGCCTACTTAATTCTTAGCCTTGGCATTTCTCAACGTCTGGGGGATTTCTTGTTTTTCTGGTTGTTAGGCGTTTGTTCACTTACTCGTTCTGCCACGCATTGCAGACAGTATAGTGCCCGCCGCCAACATATGGCTGTTTCCACATACAGCTAGTGGTTACCATATTGGACAGTGCACATATGCATTTCTATCATCACAGAAAGTTCCAGTGGACAGCACTGCCCTATATCGTAAGCTTCATGAGAGCAGGGGCAGGGTTTGACTCATTCACTGCTGAGTTCCCCCCCACCCCCGACAGTCCCTGGCAGGTCGTAGACTCTTAGAAATATTTGCTGAGTGAGTGAATGAGCAGATGAACAAATTATGTACATAAAGAGGAATGTAATTTTTCAGGAGGAGATACCACCTGGAGATATCACAAAGAGTTAAGCTGTTGACTGTGGCTCTTTTACCAGAGAAGTTTCCTTAGGAGCATTCTGAAGATATAAATTGATCCACCCAGAGGGGCTGGGAGAATTCAGCACTCATATTTGGCATTTAACAGTTGTGCTTCACAAAGAAGCTATCAGCAAGACAAATTAGTCCCACTTCACCTCAACTGAGAATCCTACACTTGCCGTAGAACCAGCTTTGGGGCCAATTTGAAATTTATTTTTTCATGTACCCCTTGTGGACAGTAGTCAAGCTCAGGTGCATAAAAGGCCTACAATGTGCTGGGCTCCATTGGAAAACAGACGGGTCAAAGAGCTCCCAGATTCACAGCCCCTTAAAGAGACCTATACGTACACAACCATGATGCCCCGTGGCAGGTGCTGTAATGCAGGTGGCAGGAATAGGGGCGGAGCAGAGGAACATAGGACTCTCCCAAGTCTGGACGGGATGAAGAGATGTTATGTCAGTGTCTCAAGGAGGGGGTGACCTTGAGCTGGGTCTTGCAGAATGAGTAGGAACTTACTAGCAGTTAGGGAGAGACTTTTTTTCTTCTTCTTTTTTTTGATCAGAGAGAACTGCACCCATAGACAAAAGAGAGTTGTGATGGTTCAGTGCATCTGGGAGCTTGAAACAGTTTGGAAGAGATGAAATACAGAGTACAAGGCTCAGCACACAGGTGGCAAGGCAGTGGAGGGAGAATAGATCATGGAAGGCCTTCTGTGAACCACAGAGGATTTGAACTCTGTTAGGCAGATGACCTGCTACCATTAAGGAAGTTTAAGGGCATGACATTATGAGAACTTTATTTTAGAAAGATCCAGAGCGGAGGTTCTTAGTTCTGGTATGTGCATGCCAGGGACTCCCTTTTAGCAGTCTGGGAAGGCCAAAAGATCCCTTCTCAGGATTAAAAAATAATAATAATCATAGACACCTAGAATTTCAAAGGAGACCAATTACATTAAAATACAGTGATCCAAATATAGAAAAAAACACAAATTTTTGATATAGCAATGTATGTACTTCTGTATTAAAGTTATTAAATAATAAGATCTAGCAACAAGTCTAATAACTATGATAATTTTGAGTGGTGGTGAGCATACATGATAGTTGGGAATATTTATTGCAGCTATAATTAGATAGGAAAGTGTTTGTGATTTTGTTTGGTGACAAAGGTCACCACTACGACAAAGAATATTGCGGCTTGTCGTCTCCATTCTTGACAGAAAGAAATGCTAAATGTGAAAATACAGATTTTCTTAAAATCCAAGTTGATGGACCCTGCTCGAGGTGACACAGGGGATGAACTTGTGGTGGGAAGGAGTAAGAGCAGGTGCCATGAGGCTGAACACAGGGAATGCGGTTAGAAATCCATCAGCAGAGTTCCCATGAGGGAGGAGGATGCCTGAGTTGAGCAGTTCCTTTAAACCAACGTGGCACATATTCACTTCTAATTTAGGACATTTAAAGGGCAATTATTCGTATCAGAAATGATTCATTGCAGATCTCCTACAAATAGGCACCCCCCTTACCTCATTTAAGGTATAATGTAATTTATAGAACTTGAAGATAGGCAAGCTTCAGAAACACAGTATTGCTGGAGAGATACATTGTGCTCATTCTATTTCCAGAGCTCGTTTGGAACATGGTGGGAAGAAAACTGAGTAATCCTAAAATATGTTTTTCCCGGAAAAGAAATCCCTTTTGTGCACGTTATGGCTTTGTTTTGTTTTTAAATATGTACACACACAAACACACAGTTGAACATCCTGACATCAGTGACATCAGGACCGAGAGGAATGGATTGTGCCTTCCTTCATTTCAACCTGAGCACAGAGTGTTTTAGACCCAAGAACATGTGATAAAGGAACAGGGATCCAGGGAGTCACCTTTCAAGACCCATTTGTCTCATAACTTGAACTGAAAGCTTCTATCTTGTTAGAAACTCTTAAATTGTACTGTCTGTTTTATGGCGCCTTATTGAATTTTCGAGGCTCTAGGCAGAAGCTTTAAAGTAGGCTTTCTTATTCTTCATTTTTATTGCCAGTAGCAGTGGTGAAGAAGAGAGAAAGGTTTGGACTCGATCACCGTTTCTAAAGATGTTTCCTTGTCTCACACCTGTGCATTTTGCCTCTCCAAGCAGAGAAAACATGCTTTGACATGAAGGTCCTGCATCTTCTGCTGAATGCTGCACTTTGCAAGCAGTGGATCTGGGGACTGAGAGGAATAATAACCTCTCATCTCAAAATAGAAAAGGCACTAAATACACAACTCGAGAGCCAGAATTTCTGGGTTCCCAGCCCCTCCACTTACTAGCCATGTGATTTGGGGGAAGTTATTTAAATACTCTCTGTAGTTTCCTCATTGTATAAGAGGCACAAGGTTAGAACCTGAGGCACTTTTCTCAGAGAGATGTTATCAGAGTTAAATCAATACACCTAAAGTGCCCACAGTGGGGTCTGGCATACAATTGCTCAGTAAATGGGAGGTGCTGTTATCTATGTGGGAAATGCACATGCTTCCTACACCAGTGGAAATGGCTACATAGAGTCGCTTTAGGCTATAAAAAGAAGGAAAGAGATCGTTAGGCTTCTATTAGATCAGACTTCAGGGAGACTAAAGATGATTTATTTTTATTTGAAACACATTAAAAGATACAGTTACTAATCTAAGTTCCTCGTTTAAACAATCCAAACCAACTGGGATTGAGTTTGAACAACATACAAAGCTTACTGTTATTACCGAAGCCTGAAGATTTTCAAAGAAAGTCTTGATCTTATGGGGCGCCTGGGTGGCTCAGTTGGTTAAGCGACTGCCTTCGGCTCAGGTCATGATCCTGGAGTCCCGGGATCGAGTCCCACATCGGGCTCCCTGCTCAGCAGGGAGTCTGCTTCTCCCTCTGACCCTCCCCCCTCTCATGCTCTCTGTATCTCATTCTCTCTCTCAAATAAATAAATAAAATTTAAAAAAAAAAAAAAAAAAGAAAGTCTTGATCTTGGTCCAGGTCAGAAGGGCAAAAAGTGCCAATCCCTTCCCCCCAGCAATAGAGAAGGACTAAGGAAACAAAAAGTCAACAACAGTAATCGGGGAGAAAGCTCTTCATGGTTGTAAACCTTTGGGGATTGCTGTTTCTCCAAGTTAAAAGTTCAGTTGCTGTTTCTTCTACACTCTTAGCTAAGCCTGTGGGCAAGATGGGAAGGTTATTTCACTGTAGGGCATTTATAACAAACTAAACAAGATGGAGTGAAAGAGATGTGCATTTATGTAGCCCTCCGTGATACGTCACAATAGTAGATACGTTGTTTTTCCTTCCGTTTGTCCCTTGGAAGACAAGAACTGTCACTTCGTATTTGTATTATAGATACAAGCATAGGTGGGTGGCAGAAAAGGCAAGAGGAAGAATTTGTTCTTCAAATAATGTTACCTTTTAAAAATGTAATCATATAGCACAATTACACTGTAGATATTTTCTTCTATTGCCGTGTAACAAATTGTCACAAACCCAGAGACTTAGAACAATACTCACTGTCTGAGTATTGGGTAGATCCGAAGTCTGACACAGCATAACTGGGTTCTCAGCTCAGGGTATGGCAGAGTTGAGATCAAGCTATCAGCCAGCTGCATCCTCATCCAGAGACTCAACTAGGGGAAGATCTCCTCCAAGCTCCTTCAGGTTCATTTCCATGCACTTTTGGACTGAGGTTCCCTTTGTGGGCTGTCAGTTGGGGACTGATCTTAGCAACTACAGGCCACTCTTCAAGGCCACACCATGTGGCCCCAAGCAGTTCACAACAGGGATGTTGACTTTCTTCCAGGCCTGCCTGAGTGCATCTCGCTGACTCCTCCAGTGCTTTGAAAGGGCCCATGTGCGTTGTCTAAGTTCCTTACATATTTTAGATACTAACCCCTTATCAGATACATCATCTGCAAATATCTTCTCCCACAAAGTAAGTTGTGTTTTTGTTTTGTTGATGTTTGCCTTTGTTGTGCAGAAGCTTTTTATTTTGAGGTGGTCCCAATAGTTTACTTTTGCTTTTGTTTCCCTTGCCTCAGGAGATATATCTAGAAAACTGTTGCTGTGGTCCATGTCAGAGAAATTACCGCCTATGTTCTCTTCTAGGATTTTTATGGTTTCAGGTCTCACGCTCAGTTCTGTAATCCATTTTGAGTGTATTTTTGTGTATAGTGTTAGGAAGCGTCAGGAACCAGTTTTACTCTTTTGCATGCAGCTGTCCGGTTTTCCCAGCACTATGTATTGAAGAGACTGGCTTTTCCCCCATTGTATATTCTTACCACCTTTCTCATAGATTAATTGACCATATAATCATGGGTTCATTTCTGGTGTCTCTATTCTGTTCTGTTGATCTGTGTGTCTATTTTTGTGCCAATTCCATACTGTTTTGACTACTACAGCTTTGTGGTATATCTTGAAACCGGATTTTGTGATTCCTCCAGCTTTTTTCTTCTTTCTCAAGATGGCTTTGGCTATCCGGAGTATTTTGTGATTCCATACAAATTTTAGGATTATTGTTCTAATTTTGTGAAAAATGCTATTGGTATTTTGATAGGGATTGCATTCAGTCTATAGGTGGCTTTGGGTAATACGGACATTTTAACAACTTACGCACTCAACATAAAAAAAAATGCAATTAAAAAATGGGCAAAGGACCTGAATATACATTTTTCAAAAAAAAAAAAAAAAAGACATACAGATGCCCAACAGACAGGTAAAAAGATGCTCAACATCACTAATCATCAGGAAAATATAAATCAAAACCACTATTAGATATCACCTCACACCTATTAGAATGGCTAGAATCAAAAAAACAAGGAGTAAGGCTTGGTGAAGATGTGGAAGAAAAGGAACTCTTGTGCACTATTGATGGGAATATATATTGGTATGGCCACTTGTAGAAAACAGTGTGGAGGATCCTCAAAACATTAAAAATAGAAATACAATATGATCCAGTAATTCTATTGGGTATTTACCTGGGGAAAGCAAAAACACTAAATCAAAAAGAGATATGTACCTCTATGTTTATTGCAGCATTAATTCCAATAGTCAAGACATGGAAACAAGTTAAGAGTCCATCAATAGATAAATAAGGAAGGTGTGGTATGTGTATGTATACACACACGTATGTGCGTGCACACACATGCACACACAATGGAATATCATGCAGCCATTAAAAAGGATGATATCATGCCATAAGTCAGAGAAAGACAAGTGCCATATGACCCCACTCATAAATGGAATCTAAAAAGATGAATAAAGCAGAATCAGAACTATAAATACAGAGAACAAACTGATGGTTGCCAGAGGGAAGGGAGTAAGGGGTTGGGTAAATGGGTGAGGGGGAGAGGAGATACAGGCCTCCACTTAGGGAATGAGTAAGTCACAGGAATAAAAAGCAGAGCAGAAGGAATACAGTCAATGATAATATAATAGTGCTGTAATGGGACACTTGGGGTGAGCATAGCATAATGTAGAAACTTGTCAAATCACTATGTTGTAACCTGAAACTAATGTAACATCATGTGTCAACTATACTCAGATAAATAAATAAATAAATAAACAATAAATAAATAAATAAATAAAAAGAAAGCAACCTCCATAACAAAGATCCAGGAAATGTCACGAGGTGTAATCTCATAGGGGAACAAGCTAGAGTACATTAAAACCTTTGAAATAAAAGTTATTTAACCCAAAAGAAAGGCTATACCCTAATTAAATGGTAGAACTAACACAGATCACCAGGTATAAGCCTAAACATAAAAATAGAACATATGGGGCGCCTGGGTGGCTTAGTCGTTAAGCGTCTGCCTTCGGCTCAGGTCATGATCCCAGGGTCCTGGGATCAAGTCCCACATCGGGCTCCCTGCTCTGCGGGAAGCCTGCTTCTTCCTCTCCCACTCCCCTTGCTTGTGTTCCTGCTCTCGCTATGTCTCTCTCTGTCAAAAAAATAAATAAAATCTTTAAAAAAAAAAAAAAAGAACATATGCTCTGATCAACTTAAACTGCAAAAGTCAAGAACAAAACTTAAGGACATTTTCTGGTCATTAAAAGCTTTCAGCTTGTAGCTGAGTAAAGCCACTTTGCTCTCAATAAATAAATAAAAAATAAAATAAAGTAAAATAAAATAAAATAAAATAAAAGGCTCACGTGATCAGGCCAGGCCCACCAGAATAATCTTCTTAAGATCAACAGATTTGAGACTAAAAGTCCTTCACAGTAGTACCTAGATTTGTGTTTGATTCAATAATCAGTGATCAGGAATTTTGGGGGACCATCTTACAGTTCTGTCTATCAAAACATACATATGCAAGATAAAGCATGGTAGATACTTAGATATATCTACAGGGTTTGGAAAAGAACTGGTGTCCTTGGGTTTCTATTCTAGATCAGGTGCTATTGGAAACGTCACACTGATTAACATTTTCTCTTCTAACAGCCCTTCCAATTTATAGGTGAGATAATGAAGGCTTAGAGACTTTAAGTAAAGCATCTTAGGTCACTCAGAAAACAGCAAGGCAAAGTTTCAAATTTTTGAGTGTCTGGATTCAAAGTCTGTATGTTTGACTCCATACTAGTGGTTCTCAACATTAGGATGTATTTGAATCAATAGAAAACTTGTTAAAGATGTTAATTTCTAGGTGCTCCTCCAAGACATTCTGATTCTCTTGGTCTAGAGTTGAAAGAATCTCAGTGGCTAGTGTAAATTCGCCTACTTTAAGAACAGATATTTTAATACCCAAAAAATCTAGAAAAATGTCATTACAGAATAAAACACAATCATTTATGTCCTTATTTTTCTAACTTCTCCATGGAATGATAACAGATTTGTCAGTGAATGCACTAATCCCAGGTCTGGCATTTGGGAACCAATACTCATAGTTGGAGTACTTTTTGATTAGTTATTTATATAACATGCATAACATTACTTATTCATGAAAAATTTTTCATATACTTTAAAATACATGAGTATTTTAATATAGTGTTAAAAATTTTTTAGCACTTCAAAGACTTTTCACAGTCCAACAGATAATTAATCTTTGTTCTATTGGTATGCAGAGATTACTTAATGGAAAGTTCCAGCTGATAGATTACTAGATTAATAATATACTGTGTATGCATGATTATATCTTCAATATGATAATAATGGCAATAAGAACTTCTTTGATCCTCTTTTCACAAGTTCTATTCCCAAAGAGTTTTCATTGTTCACAAATACAGTAATTTATGTGTGTGTGTTTACCCACATAGAATCAAATATGTGTGAACACAAATTCTGACTTGTTAGTGACAGTTGATGTACCATATATACTTGTCTCTGGCTTTCAAGTTTCAAAAAACACTAGAATTAGTCATTAGGACATAATCTCTATGGCAATAAACTAATAACACATCAGAAATAATATTTATGAAATGTTGGGGAAAGTAACAGATTTTAGAGACCTCAGAAAGAAAAGGGCACAAGAAATGGAAGAATGAAGCAGAATTCCCCCAAAAATTGGGTATATTTCAACTCCTATCTACATCAAATAGGGTACATCGAAGTCACATCTTACTCATCTCACTGTGCCCAAAATTCAACAGGAGACGCAAAAGTTACATGAAGTCAAAATTATCTTCACCAACCAGATAAAGGGATAGAACAGATCATACTTTCTTCAGTTAAGCATGAGTTCAGATATTTGACTTAAGTTTAAGGGCTGTTTTGTATTTAAACAAAACATATCAGTTCTTGTTTGTTGCCGTTCTTATACCATCATTGTTATTGTGTTGTTTTTGCTGAGTCCACATGATTTCCCTTGAATTTAATGGACATATAATACAGTTCCACTTTTCTCTTAAGCTTCTTGAATTGGATTTCTATCCCTCACTGACTGGGGCAGGGGTTGGTTACAGAGATGGTGATGTTTGAGCTGAGTAATACCACTCAGTTTGAACAAGTATGAAAAAAAGGCATAGAAAGAAAGAAGAAATGAGCTGAGGATTTAAAAATAAAAGGCAAGTGTCCACATGTGTTCCCACCATTATTTTAAACAACATCTCTCAGAAACTGCTTTCATGGAAGCTAAAATAGTATTTTTAGTTTTGTTGATAAGGAAACTGGGAATTTTTGCTAGGCTTGCATCAACAAAGTTTGCAAACCCTTGCATTTTTTTTTTTTTTGTAATTAAAAATTTTTTCCACCTTCACTGATTTCACTCCTTCCCCAGCACCCCACTCCTTCATCCCCCAACTTCTGGCAGCTACCAATCTGTTCTCTGTATCTGTGAGTTTGATTTTGTTCTGTGTTTTAGATTCCACATACAAGTGAGATCATACAGTATTTGTCTTTCTCTGACTTATTTCACTTAGCATAATGACCTATAGGTTTATCCACATGGTCACAAATGGCAGGATTTCCTTTTTTATAGCTGAATAATATTCTATCATGTGTATATACATACATATGTATGTATCTTATTTTTTTATCCATTTAGATTGAATAACACTCTATTGTATACATATATACCACATCTTTTTTATCCATTCATTCATCTGTGGAAGAGATTAAGGAGACCTATGATCTGTTTCTGTACTCTTCAATAAATTAAATGTAAATAGAAATTAGGTAAAAGTAAATAGAAAATCTAGTTTCTCAGTTACACTCGTTATAATTCCAATGCCTCTGCACAACATGTGGCTAGAGGCTACCATATTGGAAAGATACAGCAGAGATACAGAACATTTCCATCATCCAGAACGCTCTATTAGAAGATATTGATCCACCATTGGCTAAATGATTCTCCTTGAAGGGTAAATGTGACCTGTGGTCTTCTGAGGTGTTAGTCTTTTTTTTCTAATACCAGAGATCTGAAGAGAGTCTACTAGATTAAACATCTGTTTTTGCACACCTGCCTGTATTCTGTTGGTCTACATTTTTGGAAAATCATAAATGCTAAAGAAAGAGGCAGATTTAACTTCCAAAGGCCAGTCACCCTAGGTTTCTAGGTTTCTGAAATGGGACAACAGTAGTGACCTCAGGTGGAAATTATCTGATTTGACTTAGGTCATTCAAGGGGAAGATATCTCAAAGCAGATGGTTCTGAATCATAACAAATTTGCTCTCGAAATGAATGTATAATCAATCCTGTATGTTTATTAAAGTATAAATAATAAAAAGATACAAATCTCAAGGCAAACGTATATATTACTAAAACCCAGTTGCAACCAAAGAATTATCTAGAACTTGGACTCAAAAAGTATTTCTTCCAGGAGGAATATTTGATCATTGAAATTATTTAGAATTGCTCGTGTATGATAAAAAGCAGACTGAAATTTTTGTCAGCTTTATTGTTGGTTTAAATTCTCTCGCTCCATCCTGCCTGTGGTACACCTGGGTATTCAATATACCTGTTTCAGTGGCTCATTCTCTCTCCAAACTCTTGGCTCTTTGAGTTCCCCTCCCCCTCCCATTTTAAAGATTTGTGTATTCTGTGGCTAGAATCTCTGCAAACAGAATGTTTCTCTTCCCCTAATAGGTTATAAGTTTCGTGAGTACAAGGATCATATCTGGGCCATTTTTATGCCCCCCAATATAGCAGTGAAAAGTCAGTTCTCAGAAAACACTTGACTTCTGAGCTGAGATGACTAACAAGTACTTGAGATGGATTTAGAAGCCAAACGTTATCAATTTTATTTTTATTATTTATTTTTATTTTTTTAAAGATTATTTTAGAGAGAGCACATGAGTAGGGAGAGAAGCAGAGGGAGAGGCAGAGAAGCCGACTCCCTGCTGCACGTGGAGCCGGATGCAGGGCTCTGTTCTAGGACCCTGAGATCATGACCCGAGCCAAAACCAAGAGTCAGAGGCTTAACCAACTGAGCCATCCAGGTGCCCCCAAGCTTTATTTTTTAATGTAGCATTTTGGTTATAATGCTTTTGACCACAAGTGATAGGATAAATTTCTGACTAAAAATTAATATAGAAATTCCATTGCCTATTTAAAATGAGGTTTAGAAATGTGCATTCCCCATGGCTGATTCAGAGGCTCAGTGCTGTAAGAACACTGGATTGCCCTCTCCAAAATTCTCTCGGTCTTTTCCTCATGGTCCCAAAATGGCTGCAAGAGTTGTATGTGGCATGCCCTCACATCAAGCACGCCAAACAGGAACAGAAGGAAAGGTCCTTTCTTCACCCATCTCTCTTTAAGAAAAAATTCTTTCCCAGACATCCTCCAGCAGAAGTCCCTTTAAATTAGCTAGCACTGGGTATCTGGGTTACCCTTGACATTTTCCATCTAAGGAATGTCTGGTACTGGCCCCAACAGCTGCTGCCACGGTACAGCTGGCCCTAACTCCTATAGATAATAATGCCATAGTTAGACCTTCTTTGTGATCTCATGTCCTTTTCTTTTTCTTTCTTTTCCCCCATCTGTTCCTGCGGCACTCCATGTCATCTGCTGGGTATTATTAACATCTGCATCTTAAAGTATATTTAATTTGAGATAACCCAACAACAGAAAACTGGAAACTGGGATGGAGATGCAGGAAGCTCCACATGACCCCATATTCTGTGGGGTAAATGAGACAGTGGATGACATTACTTTCTTTTTTTTTTTTTTTTTAATTTTTATTTTTTTAAGATTTTTTGTTTATTTATTTGACAGAGAGAGACAGCGAGAGCAGGAACACAAGCAGGGGGAGTGGGAGAGGGAGAAGCAGGCTTCCTGCCGAGCAGGGAGCCCGATGCGGGGCTCGATCCCAGGACCCTGGGATCATGACCTGAGCTGAAGGCAGACGCTTAACGACTGAGCCACCCAGGCACCCGACATTACTTTCCTATTGTTGCTGTGACAAATGATGACAAATTTAGTGACTTGAAACAATGCAGTCTATTCTTTTACAATTCTGGACATTGGAAGTTTAAAAGGGGTCATAAGTGGCTAAAATCAAGGTGTCAGAAGGGCTGTTGCTTCCTGGAGGCCCCAGGGAATCTGTTTCCTGCCTTTTCCAGGAGGCATGAAGTGCCACCCCCCTCTAAAAGCAGAGATAGGCAATGAACAAAATCCCTGTCCCTGTGGGATCTTGCATCTCGAGGCAGCATGCTCTCCTTTACAAATGAAGAGACGTGACTTACCTGCATTCACTGTTTTGGAATCCAGGTCCAAGACCAGGGTCTGAGTCACAGCTTCTAACAAGGATCAGGCAAGAAAAATGACCCATCAAACACAACAGCGTATTAACACTATTGCGCCTGCCCAAACGGATTATGTGTGATATGCACAGGAGCTTTATTTTGTAAGTTTTTAAGGGGAAGTTAATCTTGGGGGTAGCAAATCAGAAAAACAGCAAAGGAAGCTTCTATTTTCACACTGCATCTCATCTCCTTTCTACTTACTGTAAACGTTATTCTCATTTATTTTTAAGATGTCAGGTTGATACAAAAAAAAAAATAGTGTGGATACCAGTGCCAATGACAGATAAAGTATGAGGTCATAAGAGAACATTTTTTTCAATTTTTTTTAAAGATTTTATTTATTTATTTGAGAGAGAGAGCACAAGCAGGGGGAGGAGCAGAAGGAGAGGGAGCAGGGAGCCTGATGTGGGGCTCGATCTGAACCTGGGATCATGACCTGAGCCGAAAGCAAACGCTTAACCTACTGAGCCACCCAGGCACCCCGAGAACAGTTTTTAAAAGGCCACTTTCTGAAGTTTTTTCCTGGTTCCAAAAGAGGATTTTCCAAATCAAAGGCACTTTGAGCACAAATAAGGTGGGTTTGAGAAATGCAAACAGCACATAACCAGTATTTATTAAGAGCCTAAGGGCTACAGAGCATTACTGTGCCTTGAGAGAGTAGTTACAGGGATCCTTGAGGGGGACTCATGCATCTAGAAATAAGCAAGAAGTTGAACCATGGGTGGAGGTATTTTGGGGAAAATTTCTGAGGATTGGCCTGGAAACAGACTTTAAACAAAGGAAGGGTGTAATAACGAAGAGAGGAGGAATTCCCATAATAGCATCTAGGTACTAGGTAATCAGCCTGATACGCAAATAATGGCAAATCCTTACAACGTGCATTGCCCAGATTGTATAGGGAAAAGTTCTGAGGCTCCCGGGGTTATAGAGCTCATCAGGAGCAGGAGCAGAGTTCCAAATGATGGTCTAACTCTAAAGTTCACATTCCCTGCACTATTCTGCTATGCATCCTGTAGGGACTAAAATGTTTATTTCTTGAGTAGTCAAGAAATCTTTGAGGAAACAATGTGCTAAATTGACAGCCCCCTTCCTTTTGAATGCGAAGTGAAGAAGAAGGAATAATCTGCCATGTATTTGTGTCAGAATGGACAAGAAATCTCTCTCTTGTTGAGATCACACTAACAATGTCTAGTAAATATAAAAGGAAAGAAACTTTCCATGAAAGCATATAACAAGAGAACTTGATTTGGACAGGGGATTTTGGAAAGGCTTCCCTGAAGCAATGCTTTAGCTTGAAGAATGAGTAGGAGCAAATTCAGCAAAAGAGGAGGGGTGGTTGCCTTCCAAATGGTGGGGACAGCACATCCCTATGTTAGGAAGGAGCAAAGTTCATTCAAAGAACTGAAATAAGTCAAGCATGATTGGAATACAGAGAGCAAGGGAAAGAGTAATAGATAACAAGGTGGCTGAAGACTTAAGCAGAGGATGGGCTGTGGAGGACTGTTGTAGGCCGTGCTAAAGATTTTGATCTTGATCCCAAGAGTGAAGCCATTAGGTTTTTAGTTGGGTAGGAGCGGAAAGGCAGGTTCATTATATGATCAGATAAGCAATGAAGGGGCTCCGGAGCAGTGCAGAAGAGATGTTATAGTAACTAATAGCAGCAAGCATGGAGAGAAAAGATGTCAATGATACTGAGGAGATGATGATGATAGGAAGAATTTGGTGATAGGTTGGAAAATAGGGAGGTGGATAATAATTTCAGCTAATATTTATTAAATGTTTACCATATGAAATGTGGTGGTAAACACCTTTTTTCATGAATTACCTTATTTTTCATAACACCTAGATAATAGCATTATCAGTATATTTTGGCTTCTGGTCAAAGAAATGTTACTATGTTGCAGAATAATAGTCAGCAGGTAGGGTAGTTTTGATGTTGAATGAATTCATCAGCTCTATCATGTGGGACCGAGTCATTCTGTATCCACTCTGTCATCATCAGTGAATACTGTGACAATTCTTTTTTTTTTTAATTATGTTATGTTAATCACCATACATTACATCATTAGTTTTTGATGTAGTGTTCCATGATTCATTATTTGCGTATAACACCCAGTGCTCCACGCATAACGTGCCCTCTTTAATACCCATCACCAGGCTAACCCATCCTCCCACCCCCCTCCCCTCTAGAACCCTCAGTTTTTCAGAGTCCATAGTCTGTCATGGTTTGTCTCCCCCTCCGATTTCCCCCCATTCATTCTTCCCCTCCTGCTATCTTCTTCTTCTTTTTTTGTTTTAACATATAATGTATTATTTGCTTCAAAGGTACAGATCTGTGATTCAACAGTCTTGCACAATTCACAGCGCTCACCATAGCACATACCCTCCCCAATGTCTATCACCCAGCCACCACATCCCTCCCACCCCCACCACTCCAACAACCCTCAGTTTGTTTCCTGAAATTAAGAATTCCTCATATCAGTGAGGTCATATGATACATGTCTTTCTCTGATTGACTTATTTCGCTCAGCATAACACCCTCCAGTTCCATCCACGTCGTTGCAAATGGCAAGATTTCATTCTTTTTGATGGCTGCATAATATTCCATTGTATATATATACACCACATCTTCTTTATCCATTCATCTGTCGATGGACATCTTGGCTCTTTCCACAGTTGGGCTATTGTGGACATTGCTGCTATAAACATCGGGGTGCACGTACCCCTTCGGATCCCTACATTTGTATCTTTGGGGTAAATACCCAGTAGTGCAATTGCTGGATTGTATGGTAGCTCTATTTTCAACTTTTTGAAGAACCTCCATACTGTTTTCCAGAGTGGCTGCACCAGCTTGCATTCCCACCAACAGTGTAGGAGGGGAAGTTCCCCTTTCTCCGCATCCCCGCCAACATCTGTCATTTCCTGACTTGTTAATTTTAGCCATTCTGACTGGTGTGAGGTGGTATCTCATTGAGGTTTTGATTTGGATTTCCCTGATGCCGAGTGATGTTGAGCACTTTTTCATGTGTCTGTTGGCCATTTGGATGTCTTCTTTGGAAAAATGTCTGTTCATGTCTTCTGCCCACTTCTTGATTGGATCATTGGGTGTTGAGTTTAAGAAGTTCTTTATAGATTTTGGATACTAGCCCTTTATCTGATATGTCATTTGCAAATATCTTCTCCCATTCTGTCGGTTGTCTTTTGGTTTTGTTGACTGTTTCCTTTGCTTTGCAAAAGCTTTTTATCTTGATGAAGTCCCAATAGTTCATTTTTGCCCTTGCTTCCCTTGCCTTTGGTGATGTTTCTAGGAAGAAGTTGCTGTGGCTGAGGTCAAAGAGGTTGCTGCCTGTGTTCTCCTTTAGGATTTTGATGGACTCCTGTCTTACATTGAGGTCTTTCAACCATCTGGAGTCTATTTTTGTGTGTGGTGTAAGGAAATGGTCCAGTTTCATTCTTCTGCATGTGGCTGTCCAATTTTCCCAACACCATTTGTTGAAGAGACTGTCTTTTTTCCATTGGACATTCTTTCCTGCTTTGTTGAAGATTAGTTGACCGTAGAGTTGAGGGTCCATTTCTGGGCTCTCTATTCTGTTCCATTGATCTATGTGTCTGTTTTTGTGCCAGTATGATACTGTCTTGATGATGACAGCTTTGTAATAGAGCTGGAAGTCTGGAATTGTGATGCCACCGGCTTTGCTTTTCTTTTTCAACATTCCTCTGGCTATTTGGGGTCTTTCCTGGTTCCATACAAATTTTAGGATTATTTGTTCCATTTCTTTGAAAAAAGTTGATGGTATTTTGATGGGGATTGCATTGAATGTGTAGATTGCTCTAGGTAGCATTGACATGTTCACAATATTTGTTCCTCCAATCCATGAGCTTGGAATGTTTTTCCATTTCTTTATGTCTTCCTCAATTTCTTTCATGAGTATTTTATAGTTTTCTGAGTACAGATTCTTTGCCTCTTTGGTTAGATGTATTCCTAGGTATCTTATGGTTTTGGGTGCAATTGTAAATGGGATTGACTCCTTAATTTCTTTCTTCTGTCTTCTTGTTGGTGTATAGGAATGCCACTGATTTCTGTGCATTGATTTTATATCCTGCCACTTTACTGAATTCCTGTAGGAGTTCTAGCAATTTTGGGGTGGAGTCTTTTGGGTTTTCCACATAAAGTGTCATATCATCTGCAAAGAGTGAGAGTTTGACTTCTTCTTTGCCGATTTGGATGCCTTTGATTTCTTTTTGTTGTCTGATTGCTGTGGCTAGGACTTCCAATACTATGTTGAATAGCAGTGGCGATAGTGGACATCCCTGCCGCGTTCCTGACCTTAGGGGGAAAGCTCTCAGTTTTTCCCCATTGAGAATGATATTTGCTGTGGGTTTTTCATAGATGGCTTTTATGATATTGAGGTATGTATCCTCTATGCCTATACTCTGAAGAGTTTTGATCAAGAAAGGATGCTGTACTTTGTCAGATGCTTTTTCTGCATCTATTGAGAGGATCATATGGTTCTTGTTCTTTCTTTTATTAATGTAGTGTATCACATTGATTGATTTGTGGATGTTGAACCAACCTTGCAGCCCAGGGATAAATCCCACTTGGTCGTGGTGAATAATCCTTTTAATGTACTATTGGATCCTGTTGGCTAGTATTTTGGTGAGAATTTTTGCATCCATGTTCATCAGGGATACTGGTCTGTAATTCTCCTTTTTGATGGGGTCTTTGTCTGGTTTTGGGATCAAGGTAATGGTGGCCTCATAAAATGAGTTTGGAAGTTTTCCTTCCATTTCTATTTTTTGGAACAGTTTCAGAAGAATAGGTATTAATTCTTCTTTAAATGTTTGGAGAATTCCCCTGGGAAGCCATCTGGCCCTGGGCTTTTGTTTGTTGGGAGATTTTTGATGACTGCTTCAATTTCCTTAGTGGTTATAGGTCTGTTCAGGTTTTCTATTTCTTCCTGGTTCAGTTTTGGTAGTTGATACATCTCTAGGAATGCATCCATTTCTTCCAGGTTGTCTAATTTGCTGGCATAGAGTTGCTCATAATATGTTCTTATAATTGTTTGTATTTCTTTGGTGTTGCTTGTGATCTCTCCTCTTTCATTCATGATTTTGTTGATTTGGGTCATTTCTCTTTTCTTTTTGATAAGTCTGGTCAGGGGTTTATCAATCTTGTTAATTCTTTCAAAGAACCAGCTCCTTGTTTCGTTGATCTGTTCTACTGTTCTTTTGGTTTCTATTTAATTGATTTCTGCTCTGATCTTTATTATTTCTCTTCTCCTGCTGGGTTTAGGCTTTATTTGCTGTTCTTTCTCCAGCTCCTTTAGGTGTAGGGTTAGGTTGTGTATTTGAGACCTTTCTTGTTTCTTGAGAAAGGCTTGTATCACTATATACTTTCCTCTTAGAACTGCCTTTGCTGTATCCCAAAGATTTTGAACAGTTGTGTTTTCATTTTCATTGGTTTCCATGAATTTTTTAAATTCTTCTTTAATTTCCTGGTTGACCTATTCATTTAGTAGGATGGTCTTTAGCCTCCATGTATTTGAGTTCTTTCTGACTTTCCTCTTGTGATTGAGTTCTAGTTTCAAAGCATTGTGGTCTGAAAATATGCAGGGAATGATCCCAATCTTTTGGTACTGGTTGAGTCCTGATTTGTGACCTAGGATGTGATCTATTCTGGAGAATGTTCCATGGGTACTAGAGAAGAATGTGTATTCTGTTGCTTTGGGATGGAATGTTCTGAATATATCTGTGAAGTCCATTTGGTCCAGTGTGTCATTTAAAGTCTTTATTTCCTTGTTGATCTTTTGCTTAGATGATCTGTACATTTCAGTGAGGGGGTTGTTAAAGTCCCCCACTATTATTGTATTGTTGTCGATGTGTTTCTTTGCTTTTGTTATTAATTGGCTTATATAATTGGCTGCTCCCATGTTAGGGGCATAGATATTTACAATTGTTAGATCTTCTTGTTGGATAGACCCTTTAAGTATGATATAGTGTCCTTCCTCATCTCTTATTATAGTCTTTGGTTTAAGATCTAATTTGTCTGATATAAGGATTGCCACCCCAGCTTTCTTTTGGTGTCCATTAGCATGGTAAATGGTTTTCCACCCCCTCACTTTCAATCTGGGGGTGTCTTTGGGTCTAAAATGAGTCTCTTGCAGACAGCATATCGATGGGTCTTGTTTTTTTATCCAATCTGATAGCCTGTGTCCTTTGATTGGGGCATTTAACCCATTTACATTCAGGGTAACTATTGAAAGATATGAATTTAGTGCCATTGTGTTGCCTGTAAGGTGACTGTTACTGTATATTGTCTGTGTTCCTTTCTGGTCTGTGTTGCTTTTAGGCTCTCTCTTTGCTTAGAGGACCCCTTTCAGTATTTCTTGTAGGGCTGGTTTTGTGTTTGCAAAGTCCTTTAGTTTTTGTTTGTCCTGGAAGCTTTTTATCTCTCCTTCTATTTTCAATGACAGCCTAGCTGGATATAGTATTCTTAGCTGCATATTTTTCTCATTTAGTGCTCTGAATATATCATGCCAGTCCTTTCTGGCCTGCCAGGTCTCTGTGGATAGTTTCTACCATTGTAGGTTACATAGCTCTTCTCCCGAGCTGCTTTCAGGATTTTCTCTTTGTCTCTGAGACTTGTAAGTTTTACTATTAGATGTTGGGGTGTTGAGCTATTTTTATTGATTTTGAGAGGGGTTCTCTGTGCCTCCTGGATTTTAATGCCTCTTTCCTTCCTCCAATTAGGGAAGTTCTCTGCTATAATTTGCTCCAATATACCTTCTGCCCCCCTCTCTCTTTCATCTTCTTCTGGGATCCCAATTATTCTAATGTTGTTTCGTCTTATGGTATCGCTTATCTCTCGAATTCTGCCCTCGTGATCCAGTAGTTGTTTATCTCTGTTTTTCTCAGCTTCTTTATTCTCCATCATTTGGTCTTCTATATCACTAGTTCTCTCTTCTGCCTCATTTATCCTAGGAGTTAGAGCCTCCATTTTTGATTGCACCTCATTAATAGCCTTTTTGATTTCGACTTGGTTAGATTTTAGTTCTTTTATTTCTCCAGAAAGGGTTTCTCTAATAACTTCCATGCTTTTTTCAAGCCCAGCTAGTATCTTTAAAATCATCATTCTGAACTCTAGTTCCAACATCGTACTAATGTCCGTATTGAGTAGGTCCCTGGCAGTCAGTACTGCCTCTTGTTCTTTTTGTTGAGGTGATTTTTTCCGTCTTGTCATTTTGTCCAGAGGAGAATAGATGAATGAGAGAACAAAATGCTAACAGGGTAACAACGTCCCCAGAAAATATACTCTAAACAAATCAGAAAAGACCTTCCAGAAGGTGGTCGCTTTTCTGTTCAGAGAGTTGCTGCTATTCTTTTCTTTGATCTGTTGAGTTCGTAGGTGTTCAGAATGGTTTGATCCCTATCCAGCTGAATTCCTGGGACCAGACAAAATCCAGGTCTCCTACTCCTCCGCCATCTTGCTCTTGCTTTGTTAAATGGTAAACACATGGCAGCTGTAGCAGGCCGTACCAGATTTCCCCCACGGTGGTATGCTGTACCTCTTTGTCTTCCCACGAGCAACATATGAATGTTTGCTTGGTGATAGCCTGACCAGTGATGGTAATTGTCAGCCTTTGGGTTTTTGACAATCTGAGAGGTGACAAGTGGAATCACATTATATTTAATTTTGCATTTACCTTATTAGAAACATTGCAGAACATCCTCTCCTATGATTAGGGCCATTTATTCTGTGAGCTCTGGTCTTATCATGTGCTCATTTTTCTGTTGGCTTGTTAGTCTTAATTTTGGGAAGGCCTTTATATATTACAGGTTACAGTTCTTTATGATTTAATTTGCAAATACTTTTCTCATTTTTGTCACTTGGCATTTTATTTTACTTCTGACGCTTTTTGTCAGGCAAAAGTTTTTACTTTTATGTAATCAAACTTAGTGGGGTTTTTTTCTCATAATTAATTAATGAAAGCACTTGTGTGAGAAATTTTTTTTATAATCAGTTCTTTGTTCTTATGTGGAATTAGTCTTGGTGTACTGTGTGAGCAGTTCATCCCGTTTTATCTTTTTCCCTGTTTTCTCTCCATTGTCAAAACTTGGTAACCTTATTTCCCCTCACATCACTGATATGAGATGTTGTACTTATCATATTCTAAATTTTCATCTGTCCTTGGGTCTATTTCTACATTTTCTTTCCTGTTCTATGGATTTGTCTCTCTCCTCATTACATCATTGCATACTATTTTAATTGTAGAAGCTTATATAATATTTTAATATCCGTTAGCCATCCCCAACATTGCGTTTTTAAGTTTTCCTGGAAATTTTTGCTTGCTAATTTTTCCAAATAAGCTCTGTGGCGGACTTATCTGACTTCAGAAAAAGACTGACTGGTGTTTTCATTGGAATTGTGTCACATATGTGAATGAACTTGGGAGAATTGACCTCCATTTGATATTAAGTCTTTCTTTCCAAGAATGTTGGATATCTATTTGCTCAACTATACTTTCTTTTTAAAGACCTAATTTTTTTAAGAGCAGTTTAGGTTTGCAGCAAAATTGAGAGGAGGGTACAGAGATATCCCTTATACCTCCTTCCCCAACACATGCACCGCCTACCGCACCAACAGCATCTCCTACAGGAGAGGTACATTTGTTGCAATTGATGAACCTATGTTGACACATCGTGATTACTCAAAGTCTGTAGTTTGTATTATAGTTCACTCATGGTGTTGTACATTCTTTGAGTTTGGAAAAATGTATAGTAATGTATATAGACCTTTATCGTGTCATACAGAATAGTCTCCCTGCCCTGAAAATCCTTTGTGCTCCACCTACTCATCCTTGTACCCCCAGTTCCTGATACCCACTGATATTTCATTGTCTCCATAGTTTTGACTTTTCAAGAATGTCATATAGTTAGAATTATGCAATATCTATCCTTTTTAGATTGGTATCTTTCACTTAGTAATATGCATTTAAGATCACTGTTTTTTCATGGCTTGATAGCTCATTTTTATCACTGAGTAACACTCCATTATGTGGATGTTCCACAGTTTATTCACCTACTAAAGGACATTTCAGGTGCATCAAAGTTTTGACAATTGTGAATAAAGTTGCTATGAACATTTGTGTGCAGGTTTGTGCATGGATATAAGTTTTCAACTCCTTTGGGTAAATGCCAAGGAGCATGATTGCTGGATGGTATGGTAAGAATGTATTTAGTTTTGTAAGATCCTGCCAAACTGTCTTGCAAGTAGTGAATGAGCATTCCTGTTGCTCTACATCCTCACCAGTATTTGCTATTGTCAGTGTTATGATTTTTGACGATTCTTAGAGGTGTGTTGTGTTATTTCATTATTGTTTTAATTTGCATTTCCTTGATGACATATGAAGTGGAGCATCTTTTCATATGCCTATTTGCAACCTGTGTATCCTCTTTGGTGAGGTGTCTATTAAAGTCTTTGACCTATTTTTTAATTGGGTTGTTTTCTTATTTGTCAAATGCCTTTTCTGTATCTATTGAAATGATGATATGGTTTTTAATCCTTTTTTCTTATCGATGTGACATAACACATTGATTTGCAAATATTGAACTACGCTTGCATCCCAGGAATAAATCCCACTTGATTGTGGGGAATGATTTTTTCAATGCATTGTTAAATTTGGTTTGCTAATATTTTGTATGATTTTTTTTTGAGGATTTTTGCATCTGCGTTCATCAGAGATCTCGGCCTGTAATTCTCTTTTTTTGCAGGTTCATTATGTAGTTTTGGAACCAAGGTAATTCTGGCCTCATAGAATGAATTTGGAAGCTCTCCTTCCTCTTTTACTTTTTGGTGTAGTTTGAGAAGATTAGGTATTAACTCTTTAAAAGTTTGGTGGAATTCACCTGTGAAGCCATCTGATCCTGGACTTTTGTTTGTTGGGAATTTTTTGATTACTGATTCAATTTCTTTGCTGGTAATAGGTCTGTTCAAATTTTCTATTTCTTCCTGATTCAGTTTTGGGAGGTTATATGTTTCTAGGAATGTATACATTTCTTCTAGGTTGTCCTGTTTGTTGGCATATAATTTTTCGTAATACTCTCTTATAGTCTCTTGTATTTCTGTGGTGGTATTTCTCCTCTTTCATTTATCGTTTTGTTTTTTAGAGTCCTAAAATGAATCTGGCTAAAGGTTGGTCAATTTTGTTGATCTTTTCAAAGAACCTGCTCCTGGTTTCATTGGTCTGTTTTTTTGTTTGTTTGTTTGTTTTTAATTTCTGCTCTAATCTTTATTATCTCCTTCCTTCTACTGGTTTTGGGTTTTGTTTGTTCTTTTTCTAGCTCCTTTAGGTATAAGGTTAGGTGGTTTGAGATTTTTCTTGTTTCTTCAGGTAGGCCTATATTGCTACAAATTTCTGTCTTAGAACAGCTTTTGCTGTGTCCCAAAGATTTTGGACCATTGTGTTTTCATTTTCTTTTGTCTCTATGTATTTTTTTTATTTCCTCTTTGATTTGATTTCCTCTTTGATTTCTTGGTTGGCCCCTTCATTGTTTAGTAGCATGTTATTTAACCCCCATGTATTTGTGTTCTTTCCAGATTTTCTGTTGCAGTTGATTTCTAGTTTCACAGCATTGTGGTCAGAAAAGATGCATGGTATGTCTTTGATCTTTTTTAATTTGTTGAGACTTGTTTTGTGGCCTAACATGTGATCATTCTGGAGAATGTCCCATGTGTTCTTGAAAAGAACATGTATTCTGCTGTTTTAGGATTGAATGTTCTGAAAATGTCTGTTAGATCCATCTGGTCCAATGTGTCATTCAAAGCCACTTATTGCCTTGTTGATTTTCTGTTTGGATGACCCGTCCAGGTGAGTCAGTCAAGGCATTTGCCAGAGATGCTGAAGCACTGAACTGCAGGGCACTTTCCCTGTGCTATCCCCTGAGAAGCTTTCATTGGTGGGCAGCACCACAGTGGGACTGGTGTGTGTGTGGTTATCTTCCCCTCACTCCCCTTCCCTTCACCCTTCATTCCCCTTCCCCTTGGAGTTGGGCCTGCCCCTGTCAGGGTTGCTCACACACTGCCAGGCTTGTGGCAGTGCTTTGGTTGGGCCCTGGCCATGGGCATATTGGAGGGGTCAGATCCAAGGAGAACAAGGTCTGTGCTGGTCCTCTGTGGGACGGACTTGCAGCGACCTGGAAAATTCCTGCCAGGTCAGGTGAGTTGGAGAGGGGTGGATCCACTTACGTGCACAGGTGCACCATTAGCAAGATAGGTGGAGAGTGGGGGGCTGTGCTGATTCCTGTAGGTGTCTGCATGTTTAGGCTGGGGAGCTGGGGAGGGAAATGGCGTCCACCAGCTCCTTTTTTCCTGGAGAAGTCTTGCAAAGATCCCTGTCCCTCCAGTCCATGCTCCGAGATTAGTAAATAAATCTCCTTCCTGGGAGCATCTGGGTGGCTCAGTTGGTTAAGCCTCTGACTCTTGATTTTGGCTCTAGTCATCATCTCAGGGTCATGAGATCGAGCCCCGCATCCCGCTCTGCTCTGGACATGGAACCTGCTTTTCTCTCTCTTCCTCTCCTTCTGCCCCTCCTCCCCGACCCCCACTCATGCAAGTGCTCTCTCTAAAAATAATTTATAAATAAATATAAATAAATAAATAAATCTCCTTCCTGTACACCCCAGGCGGTTTTCAAACTGGGCTTCTGTGCTGTATCTCCATGGGCTATTTGTTATGCTGTCTCTCTAAGGGTGGGGACTCAGTTTCCTATTGCATTTCCACTCTCCCAGAGCAAGCCTGATGATTTTTGAAGTTCCAGGCGTTAATTCCCACTGGTTGTAAGAACTAATGAAATTTGGCCCCTCTGGTTTTCAAAGCCAGATGTTATGGGAATTCACCTTCCCTATGTGGACTCCCCAGTATGATAGTCTATTTCTCTCCCCCTCCACGCCCATGGGCCCCTTCCTCTGGTGGCCAGACCCATAGGGTTTAACTCCCCGCTGCATCTCCACCCTTCCTACACTCTTGAGGGTGGCCTCTTCTCTTCATTTAGCTGTGGGGAGTCTGTTCTGACAGTCTTTGGGTCATTCTCTGGGTTACTTAAACTGATGTGTGTTATCTAGTTGTATCCATGGGACAAGATGCGCTTAGAGTTCTCTTACTCTGCCACCTTCCCTGGAAGTCTTGGATAACAGTTCTTTATCAGATATGTCTTTTTTTTTTTTAAAGATTCTATTTATTTATTTGAGAGAGAGAATGAGATAGAGCATGAGAGGGGGGAGGGTCAGAGGGAGAAGCAGACTCCCCACTGAACAGGGAGCCCAATGCGGGACTCGATCCTGGGACTCCAGGATCATGACCTGAGCGGAAGGCAGTCGCTTAACCAACTGAGCCACCCAGGCGCCCTCAGATATGTCTTTTGCAAATATTTTCTCCCAGTCTGTGACTTTCTTTCTCATTCTCTTGACATTGTCTTTCTCAGAGCAGAAGTTTGTCATTTAATTAGGTCCACTTTATCAATTATTTCTTTCATGGATCGTGCTTTTGGTATTGTATCTACAAAGCCATCACCAAACCCAGGGTCATCGAAGTTTTCTCCTATGGTCTCTTCTAGGAATTTTATAGTTTTGTATTTTACAGTTAGATCTTTGGTCCATTTTAATTTTTGTGAATCTTCTAGAGTCCATGTCTAGATTTATTATTTGCAATTGGATATTCAGTTGTTCTAGCACCATTTGTTGAAGACATTATCTTTCCCCATTGTATTATCTTTGCTCCTTTGTCAAAGATCACTTGACTATATTTATGTGGGTCTATTTCTTGGTTCTCTATTCTGTTCTATTGAACAATGTGTCTGTTCTTTACCAATACCACACTGTCCTGATCACTGTGTATAGTTAGTCTTGGAGTCCAGCAGTGTCCTTCTTTCTGCTTTGTCCTTCTCCCTCAATATTGTGTTGGCTATTCTGGGGGTTTTGCCTCTCCATATAAACTTCAGTACCAGTTTGTCAACATCCACAAAATAACTTGTGGGGATTTTTATCAGGATTACATTGAATGTATAAATCAAGTTGGGAAAAACTGACCTCTCAACAATATTATATCTTTATCTCCATGAGTATCTCTCTACTTATTTAACTTGTCTTTTTTTCCTTAAATCTTTTTTTTTTAATTTGAGTATAGTTGAGCCACAATGTACTATTGGTTTCAGGTATACAACATAGTGATTTGACAAGTCTGTAAGTTAAGCTATGCTCGCTACAAGTGTAGTTACTATCTGTCATCACACAGCTCTATTACAATATCATTGACTATATTTTCTATGCTGTGCCTTTTACTCCTGTGATTTCTTTATTCTATAATTGGAAGCTAGTATCTCTTAATCCCCTTCTCCCACTAATTCAAAAAGATAAATACACTCCTATGTTTCCTGCAGCACTTTACAATAGCCAATATATAAAAGAGATCTAAGTGTCCATCTATAGACAAATTGATAAGGAAGATGTGTGTATACACACACACATTCACACACACACACAAATACACTGGAGTATTTGTGGCCATAAAAAAGGATGAAGTCTTATCACTTGCAACAACATGAATGGACCCAGAGGGTATTATGCTAAGTGAAATACATCAGACCAAGAAAGACAATTATTATGTGATTTCACTTATATGTGGAACCTAAAAAACCAAACAAATGAATAAACAAACAGAAAGGAGAAATCAGACCTATAAATACAGAGAACAAACTGATGGTTCCCAGAAGGAAAGGTGGGTGGGGAAGTGGGCAAAATGGGTATTTAGTTTGTCTTTGATTTCTTTCATCAGAGTTTTATAACTTTCTTGATGGAGATCTTATACATATTTTCTTTGACTTATACCTAGGCATTTCCTTTTTTTGGATGCTAAAATGAATGGTCTTTAAAATTTTTAATTTCACTCTTTCATTGCTAGTATATAGGACAGTAATTCACTTTTGTGTATTAATCTTATATCCTGTAACCTTGCTATAATCATTTATGATCATGTTATCTAAAAAGGTAGGTTTATGCTTTCCTCCCCAATTTATATATCTCTTATTTCATTTTTTTATTGCATTAGTTAGAACTTTAAATATGATATTGAAAAGGAGTGGTCAGAAGGGACATTTTTGCTGATCTTAGTGGGAAAGGTTTGATTTTCTCACTAGTAAGTATGATGTTAGCTGTAGATTTTTTATAAATATTTATCAAGTTGAGTAAGTTCCCTTCTGTTAGTTTTTTTAAAGGCAAGAAAAATATTTCTGGAAACCTCTCAGCCTATTTATTATTCTATCTTATTAGCCAGAATTGTATCACATACTCATTCCTAAAACAATTGCTGGTAAGGAAATGGAATTGCCAAGATCGGCTCAGACTAATTACGATTTACCATAGGGCTGAAATGAGACTCAAGTTGCACTAAGCACATGATCAGTTTATACATGGACATAATATTTTATCAGGGAGGAAGCAGTGAGGGAGAGGAGACAGAATGAGAATGACTGTTGAATTGGCTGCCAGCAGCATCTGCCAGAGTCCACCTCCGTTACTGCCCAAGGCCCATAACATCCATCACCCCACACACTCATCGAAGAAATGGCGTGTCTACATAAAATACACTTGCCTCCTCTCCTATGAAGAAGATTTTAAATCCTCAGCAGTTATTTATTCTGCTGGGGTCCCTGGTGAGACAGTATTCCCCCGCATCAGGTCTGGAAATGATTTCTCATGTTCAGGTCCTCAAACTGTAGAAGACAAGTTGTTCAACCCCATTTATACCAGATTGCTATGTCAAAGAAGTAAGTGGATGGCTACAGTTAAAAGTACTTTTCAGAAGAAGGGAAAGATGAGAAGTGACACAGATGATGAAAAATGGCATATATCATATTTCATTTTACAGGAAAGTTGAGAACTCTCCACTCTGGTAGAGGTCATTCGGCCAGTCTGGTCTTCCTGGTTCTGCCTTAAGATCTTTCTTATCTGTTATCTTTCAGAGTGATATCTGTATATGTATTGGGTAGAATGTCCTTTTGAGCCACACAGTTTTAGCCATCCACCATGGAGCCATCTGCTCCATATTGTAAGATCAGAGCCAACAATCTCCTTGTGTGTAATCCTTGGAAATATCTGTCTTCTGGTCATTTGTCCATCTCTTCGGCTACTCCCAGTAGCTTTTGTTTTAATGGCTCCAGTTAAAATATGAAATAGTATCTTTAGTAGTATGGGAAAGCACCTCTTTTAAGCTTGTCTTTGCCATTACTTTTCTCCTTCATCAAGCAGAAAATAACTAAGAGGAGATGCTTGGAAGATGCAGCAGGGTTGGGTGGGGCGGGGGTGCATAGTTTTCTCAACAGTGTATTTCCTACCTCTGTCTGTGGGTTTACACTAATTTGAGGTGAGAATTAATGTATTTTAACACTACAAGGTTTCAAATTATAGAAGTCTTAGTTGATTTAAATTTCCAGCTATTGGCACAAAGAGCTTCTCTTTGCAAGTTTGACTCCTAAAAGACTATACTGAATTCTGCAAGGCTGAAGCTAACACAGAAGAACAGGCTGAATTTTCCTTATTTTAGTATCAGCCTTGTTAGTAAAATTGTCTTCATTCTAAAGTAATAAGGCAATAACCAATCCAAACATTTTGACATTGAAAGCTTATTAACTTGGAATCTTAGAGTTCTCAGCAACCCCATCTCTTTTCTTCTTTCAATCAAATTCTCATTTTAGGCTCTGTTACTTATAATGTGCCATTCCTGATTATCCTTGGACCAAGCACATAGCTACTAGATAATGTCGCTAACACTTTTAGAAAAGTGTGGGTAGACAGGAGTCCATCAAAATCCTAAAGGAGAACATAGGCAGCAACCTCTTCGACCTCAGCCGCAGCAACTTCTTCCTAGAAACATCGCCAAAGGCGAGGGAAGCAAGGGCAAAAATGAACTATTGGGACTTCATCAAGATAAAATCTTTTGCATAGCAAAAGAAACAGTCAACAAAACCAAAAGACAACCGACAGAATGGGAGAAGATATTTGTAAATGACATAGCAGATAAAGGGCTAGTATCCAAAATCTATAAAGAACTTATCAAACTCAACCCCCAAAGAACAAAGAATCCAATCAAGAAGTGGGCAGAAGACATGAACAGACATTTTTCCAAAGAAGACATCCAAATGGCCAACAGACCCATGAAAAAGTGCTCAACATCGCTCAGCATCAGGGAAATCCAAATTTAAACCTCAGTGAGATACCACCTCACACCAGTCAGAATGGCTAAAATTAACAAGTCAGGAAATGACAGATGTTGGCGGGGATGCAGAGAAAGGGGAACCCTCCTACACTGTTGATGGGAATGCAAGCTGGTGCAACCACTCTGGAAAACAGTATGGAGGTTCTTCAAAAAGTTGAAAATAGAGCTACCATATGATCTAGCAATTGCACTACTGGGTATTTACCCCAAAGATACAAATGTAGGGATCCAAAGGGGTTTGTGCACCCCGATGTTTATAGCAGCAATGTCCACAATAGCCCAACTGTGGAAAGAGCCAAGATGTCCATCGACAGATGAATGGATAAAGAAGAAGTGGTATATATATACAATGGAATATTATGCAGCCATCAAAAGGAATGAGATCTTGCCATTTGCAACGACGTGGATGGAACTGGAGGGTATTATGCTGAGCGAAATAAGTCAATCAGAGAAAGACATGTATCATATGACCTCACTGATATGAGGAATTCTTAATCTCAGGAAACAAACTGAGGGTTGCTGGAGTGGGGGGTGGGGTGGGAGGGGTGGGGTGACTGGGTGATAGACACTGGGGAGGGTATGTGTTCTGGTAAGCGCTGTGAATTGTGCAAGACTGTTGAATCACAGATCTGTACCTCTGAAGCAAATAATGCAATATATGTTAAGAAGAAAAAAAAAGAAGATAGCAGGAGGGGAAGAATGAAGGGGGGAAAATTGGAGGGGGAGATGAACCATGAGAGACGATGGACTCTGAAAAACAAACTGAGGGTTCTAGAGGGGAGGGAGGTGGGAGGATGGGTTAGCCTGGTGATGGGTATTAAAGAGGGCACGTTCTGCATGGAGCACTGGGCGTTATGCACAAACAATGAATCATGGAACACTACATCAAAAACCAATGTAATGTGTGGTGATTAACATAACAATAAAAAATTAAAAAAAAAAGAAAAGTGTGGGTAGTGGCTTTTGGGAGGCAATAACTGTGTCAGACTTGGGTAAGTCTCTCGTTCTCCTGATTTTTAGTTTAAGTAAACTAAAATTAAAATAAAACTTAAGTACCTTATCCAGTGTGCACAGCTCATGTGTGCTGGACCTAGGAAATAAACAGTGTGATTCCAGAACTCATATTCTTATCATCGTGCTATATTGCCTCCTTAGCTTCTGGTTTACACAGCTGGACAGATGGAGTTGAGAGACTATATATACAAATGGGCAATGGGAAGACTATATATAAAATAGAATTCTGACCCAGCAGAATTCTGATCCTGCAGCAACCAGCCCAGGAAGCCAACCTACTATATATAGAGTACCAGTCCAGGAAATCAGACAACTGGCTCTAGCAACCCGTTTAGGAAACAAACAATAATCCCTGTAACAATTGGCCCCAAATGGCCCAGGCTTGATTAACAACTAACATCTTTCCTAATTTTTGCCTCCACTTCCAATATAGCACCAACTGGAGAAAGCTAAATAGGCACCCTAACCAATCACATAGGACGCCCACGTCTAGTTAGCTCGCCTACATTTCCCCATGCCAACAGCCTCTAATCAGGGCATACTTGAAGCCTTTTTTTTATTCTTCTCCACTATGAAACATTCTTACTCCTCTGCCTGCCTTTGAGTCTCTGCCAAACACCAATAATGGTGGCTGATTCCCTTACTATTAATAAGTACAGTTGACCCTTGAACAACATCAATTTGAACTGCATGGATACACTTACATGTGGATTCTTTTTTCAATACATACACTACACCCCTGTAAATATATTTTTTCTTTCTTCTGATTTTCTTAACATTTTCTTTCTTCTAGCTTAGTTTATTATAAAACAGTATATAGTGTATATTCAAAATATGTGTTAACCAACCGTTTATGTTATAGGTAAGGCTTCTGGTCAATGGTAGGCTATTAGTAGTTAAGTTTGGGGAGGAGTCAGAAGTTATGCACAGATTTTCAACTGCACGGGGGTTCAGTGCCCCTTACCCTTGCATTGTTCAAGAGTGAATTGTAGTCTTTACTTGCTCTCATTTGGGTGATCTTTTTTATTTCCACAGATATATCTTTCAATGAGAGAGAAAATGCTGTAGTGAGAGAAAATGGATCTTGGATAGGGTGGGTTTGATGTGTTTGCAGCCTTGAAGTCCACATGTCAAGTCGGCACTTAGATATGCTGGTCTGAAGGGTCTAAGCTATAGAGGGTGGGTAAAGTTGCCTAGCAAAAGGTATAAAGTGAGAAGATATGAAATATTAGAACTGATCCTGAAGGAAAAAGCAGCATCAGCCTAGAAAAGAGTGTGCAGAGATAATAGAGGGATAAGGGAAAAACTAGGGTAGTGGGATCATGGGCATCAAGGGAAGGGAGGTTTCAGAAGGAAGGGACTGACACCATCTAATGCTGAGAGCCGAGTGAGTTAGCAAAATGGGTGTGTGTTGGCCAGGATTCCAGACTCGTGGAGGTGGAGTAGGAAGAGAGATAAAGGAAGACTGAAAGTTTAGAGAACATGAAAATGTACTGGGAGCTGGAGTAGAATGTGAGGATCAGAAAGCGTTACTTGAAGACGTAAAGTTTGCATTTATTTATTTATTTATTTATTTATTTTTATTTTAATTTTTTTAGAGAGAAAGAGCATGTGCGAGTGGTGGGTGGGGGAGGGGCAGAGAGAGCAAGAGAGAGAATCCTAAGCAGGCTTCACGCCAGCATGGAGCCTGACGCAGGGCTCAATCTCAGGACTCTGAGATCATGACCTGAGCCAAAATCAAGAGTCGGATGCTTAACCAGCTGAGCCCAAGTTTGCACATATTTAAATGTTGACAGGGGGACACCTGTGTGGCTCAGTCAGTTAAGCGTCTGCCTTTGGCTCTGGTCATGATCCCAGGCTCCTGGGATCAAGTTCCACATCAGGCTTTTGCTCAGCAGGGAGCTGCTTCTCCCTCTCCCTGCTGCTTCCCCCTGCTTGTGCTCACTCTCTCTGGCAAATAAATAAATAAAATCTTTTTTAAAAATTAAAAAAAAATGTTGAAGGGTCTATTTGAAAGGGTTTGGTTGACTAAATGGGAGAGGAAAATAAATAACCATGTCATGATCCTGAGGAGAGAGAGCAAAAGCTTAAATGATAGAAGGAATAACTCCTTTAATCTAACAAGAGAGAAGATGAGGATTGTTGTGTAGGTCAGTGGGTGTGTTATTTTTATGAGGGTTCCTTTGGAAAGCTTTGATCTTCTGAGTAATATAATGTGAGATTAGAAATGTTTCCAGTAGTCACTGTGGAAAGTGGGAGATGCAGTTTACGCAGGAAATGATGGAAAAAATTCCAGGCATAGTTGAAGGCCCATTTGAGGTTTAAATCTTGAATGTATTTTTGTAACAGTAAATTGACCCAAGAATATGGGGTTGTACAGGGAAACTGGGAAACTAAGGTTTCTGGAGCCTCGGGACTTGCTGGAGGTCCCTCTGCTAGGGAGGGATGGTGCCAGGACGAGAAGCCAGGCAGGACCTTCTCAGGCGATATTGTGATGTCAGCAGAAGTGATCTCCAGGAAATTCCCAGTTGTCCTATAACTGTCTCCCTTTACTTTGCCTTCTCAGACCTTGCCAGACAACCCCACCTCCCCAACATGACACATCTTCCATCTCCTTTCCAAGCAAAGCAACAAAAACAATCTTTGCTGATGGGTTAATCATGTACTCCCAGAGGTCATATTCATAATTTATTAGGAAACTTTCTGAAGACCGTGGCCTAAATCAAAGAGATCGCTCTAATGGTGCTTTTACTCTCCCATTTTCAAGCCATTCTGTGGTATAAGGCTGCAGAGGAGAGAGCAGTACTGTTTTAATACACTAGGGCCCTAAAATCAAGACTTCCAAAGCTCTGGACCAAATCACACTGTCATTTTCTCAGTAGAAGTGAACAGGTCTGTGCGGGGTGGGAAAGGAGAGACCTGACAGACTCTAGGCTCATCAGAGCTCATGCTAATTTGGAAGCAACTGCTTTGATGTGGCTCCTGAGAGTCCCAATCACCAAGAAAAGACACATTCATTTTTTGTTTTTTTTTGAAAGAGAGAGAGAGAGCGCAAGCAGGGAAGGAGCAGAAGGAGAGAGAGAGAGAATCTCAAGCAGACTCCACATTGAGCATGGAGCCCAACTGGGGACTCGAGCTCATGAACCCGAGATCATGATCTGAGCTGAAATCAAGAATCAGATGCTTAATTGACTGAGCCACCCAGGTGCCCTGGAAAGAGGCATTCTTGGGCATGTGTGTGCTCGTGCAAGTGTGTGTGTTTGTGTGTGTATGCATGCACTGAAATTCCTTTATGTTTCTGTTTTGTGTTCTTTTTTTTAAAAAAAATTCAGCTTTATCTAAGTATGATTGACAAATAAAATTATAAGCAATTTAAAATATAGATGGTGGTGATTTGATAGATGTATATATTGTGAATGTGTCCCCTCCCCCCATCTAGCAAATTAACATGTCTATCACCTCACGTATTTGTATTCATCTTTTTGTGCGTGTGAGATAGATTTCTTAAAACAAATGAATATACTGTGTGCTTCCTGGCTCCTAAAATGTAGGCAAACGTGGGAAAAGGAGAGTAGGATACAGTCATGTGCCTATCTCCGTGGTGAAACAACATTTAGCTTACATTCCGGGCCAAGTCAGCAGAATGCACCCAAAGATGGGGTTCTCACATTTAAAAAAGAGTTTGCTTGATTTTTAATCACCTGTGCCCACTTTTTTAAATTTATTTTTTTAAGGATTTATTTATTTATTTTAGAGAGAAAGAGAGCAAATGTGTGCACATGTGCAAGCAGGGGGAGGAACAGAAAGAGAGGAAGGGAGAGAATCTCAAGCAGACTCCCCTCTGAGTGTGGAGCCAGACACAGGGCTCGATCTCACTACCCTGAGATCATGACCTGAGCTAAAATCAAGAGTCAGACGCTTAACCCACTGAGCCACCCAGGTGCCCCTGTGCCCACTTTTTTAGAGAGAAGATCAAGGTAAGGCCGCTGAGGGGGATATGTATTAGCAGGGGCCAGGATGCTACTAAACAAATTAATTGGGGGTGGGAAGCAACGGGGTTGGAACTAGATGAGTAAGGATAGAGGGTGAGTAAATCAGGCAGCCTGGAGAGAGTTGGAAATAACATAAGAAAATGAAGCAGGGAGACAGACCCCCAGGGAGCATCAGACAGAAGTGCACAGAGGGAGTAAAAGAAAAGTGAACACCTACACACAGCTGGTGTTGATGAGCTTCCTACGTTAGGAACACAAAGGCAAACCACTTAAAAACCACTTTAGAAAAGCAAAGGGAAAATAGGAAAACCCTCCCCGACGGGCCTCTCCGTGTCTCTTTCTTTCTTCTAATTCTGATCCCGCTCATGCTGCTTGCTGCCACTCGAATTATTATCCTCCCTGTTATCACTTAAATCTGTCTTTTCTGCCCCCCAGAGAGCACCAGAAATCCCCAGTTCTCTAGAAAGCCTTTCCTGGCTCAATGGAGAGAGCTCACACTGACCTCTCCCTCCAGCAGACTGTCAGCACGCCTCCCAGAGCATACCGTGGGCCCGCTTCAAGAAGCTTATCCTCAGTGTAAATGTTTGATCACCAGTGGTCTCCCCATCCCATTAGCTCTTGGCTTAGCGTGCCGTGTGTGTGGAATGCTGTGGACTGAATTGCGCTCCCGCCAACTCATTGGTTGAAGCCCTAACCCCCAATGTGACTGTATTTGGAAATACGGTCATTAGGAGGGAATAAAGGTTAAATGAGGTCCGATGGGTGCAGCCCGAATTTGAAAGGGCTGTGGCTTATAGGAAGAGGGAAGAGTGAGATCCCACCTTCCCCCTAAACCCCCACCTCTCACTCCCTGCCACCACCTGAAGACATGCAGGAAGGTGGCTATCTGCAAGTCAGGGAAAGAGTCCTCACTAGAAACTGAACCCTGCTTGAACCTTGACCTTGGACTAGTGGTCCTTCAGAACCACGAGAACTTCTGTTGTTGACAGCACCCAGCGTGCTGTCTTTGGCTATGGCCACCAGAACCGTCTCTGGCTGTGTGGGGGTGGTGGCAGTTGTGAAAAGAGTGTTGGCTGAATTTAGGTCATCCGTGATAGAATACAACTCCCACAAGGCAGAAATTATCCATTTAACTGCGTTTACAATAAGCAGAGTGTTTATATAAAGCAAGTACCTAGTAAATACCGGTAAATTCTGCTGTTTCTCTTAATGTGGGGGTGACACATGTCTTCTGCCTCTTTTCGTTTATGCTTCCAGTTGGCTTCCCCCCTCGACTTTCCCTCTCCGCCTTTCGTGAACTTCTGTTTACCTGACACCAGATACAGCAATACTGCATGATCTGAATTGTGCAGGACAAGTGTGGGGTCCAGTTAGCTAGCAGCCTGGAATATTGAAAGGCTGTGCGGCCAGTTAGGTGCACATCTTTCACTCTATAGAAGTTCCGCTGAACTAAAGCCGTAGTCATCTGTATGCATTTTTAGGTGCAGCATTCAACTCAGATAAATTGCTTCAAGTAAGGACTCCCGCAGTTATCAAGAAGTAGCCGCTCGTGGTGAGCGTTGAATAATGTATAGAATTGTCAAGTCACTATGGTGTACACCTGAAACTCATATAATGCATGTCAACTAAACTTCAATAATTTTTTTTTAAAAGTAGGTATGTAACAGCCTAGCTGAAAAAGTGCCTCTCCCACTGCCTTAATCACTGTGTTGTGACACTGTCTAGAAACCTGGAAGTAATTAGATGCTATTAAAAGGCGGTAGAAGGACAAAGCTTTGTTCTCGTCCCTGAGCCGACACACCCACACCGTAATTTATATCAAGGAATCCTTCCCTCTGTCTCAGAAAGAGGGTGGTCCCTGTGGGGCTTCTCAGGTGGGGAGTAAATGCCCCCTTGCAGACTCACCCTCTTTCGTCCTCAGATACTCCAATCCAGCAACGTGAACCTCTATGAAGAGTATTAACAAGGTTGGCAAAAAGCACGTGTTTGCCTTCTTGGAGGCTTGAAAGCCAGCTGGGAGAATAATGGCAGTGGCCAGTTAGCAGGAAGATTAATTCTGGTCCTATTCCCATTACTGTGGGGGAGAGGGGTGCATACTGAGATCTTCATTTTTCTGACAGTCATTGTTTTTTCTACATTATATACCTCACCACCCCAGAAGTTTTCTCTGTGCTGGATTTTGTATTGCATATATCAGTGAGCCAGGCTGATCCCTAGCTCTTGCAGGATGCTGGCCAGTAAGGGGGAGGGGAGGGAGCCCTTGCTCGACACCCACCCCTCCCACCTCCATCCTTACCCTGTAACCCCCATGAAATCAGCAGAAGTCCTGAGGTCAGGAACCAGGGCCCAGAGTTGTTCCCTCAGCTGGGACCACAGGTATCTTTCTCCCCACAGAATGACAACCTGGGTGGGATTAAGACCTTTGAGGCCCTAGGGGCGCCACCTGGGTGGCTCAGTCAGTTAAGCCTCTGACTCTTGGTTTCGGTTCAGGTCATGATCTCAGGGTTGTGAGATGGAGCTCTGTGTGGGGCTCTGTGCTCAGCGAGGAGTCTGCTTGAGGCTTCTCTCCCTCTGTTCTTCCCTGACTCGTGCTTGTACTCTCTCTCTCTTAAATAAATAAATCTTAAAAAAAAGGTAAGACCTTTGAGGCGCTAAACCATCATATAACAATTTCTCATACGTAAGTCAAATGTACAAAAATGTAAACAGGCCTAAACAGAACAGTCGTGTAACTTACCCAGACCTCAACACTAGCAAGAATGCAAGAAAGGGCCCGTTGACACACAAATGCTGGAACAGTGGGTGTGAACCAGGAGTGTCCTGAGCAAGGGGATGCGTACTTCCCTAACCCCAAACCATAAAAGTGGTTTAAGAAAGTTCTGTTTTTTGTGATGACTGATCTGATTTGGAAATTTGGAGATTTGGAAATTCTTACCCAAAATATTTTCTCTCCTATACTTGTTTTTTTGTTTTGGTTTGTTTTTTTGAGTTGATACTTGGTCTGCTCATTGTTGTTAATGGTTCTCAAGTGTAGTCCCTGGACCGGTTTCATCAAGAATCGTGTGGAAAGGTGTAAGAAATACAAATTCTCAGGCCCGTTCCACACCCACTGGCGTGGGGCCCAGCGGCTCGTGTTTTAACAAGCCCTTTGGGCGATTCTGATGCACGCCAAATTGGAAAATGATTGTGCTGGTCTGTCCAGCCCCTGAGGCAGCTTGTTAGGGAGATTCTCCTGGTATTTGCTGGGAGTGGTTTCCTCTCCAGTGGGAAAGGGAAATGCACAGACAGCTGGTAACCCTGCTGGGGGCAACCCCTCCTGTGCCGAGTTGCCTGAATCTGAAGAAGGAGGTCTTCTTCAGACCACTCTGCACAGGTCACACGTAGGGTTTTATAAATTGCTTTAGTTCCTTGGGACTGGTCCTCAGTGTAAAGCCTGCAAATGTATTGTTTGACTTTCAGGCCATTGTGTTTCCAACATACCTTCAGAAATTTGTTATGTGTCATAGAGGAATGTCTGGACTTCCTGGCTGTGTGACACTGGGGAAGTAATTTCTCCATCTTCCACGCATCGATTAGGGTAGTTTAGATAGTGCTGTGCTCTCAAACAACCCCCAAGTCTCAGTGGCAAGACAACAAGGCTTATTTCTTGCTCATGCCTTATGTCTGTCATAGTTTGATAGAGTGGTGAAGGTGGGAGGGTTCTCACTGGAATAACTCGGGGATCAAATACACCATCCACAAACATTGCTGATCTCCATGCAGAAGACAAGAGAGTTCTAGAATGCCTCACACCAGCAATTAAATGCTTTAACCTGGAAGTGACACATTTAACTTCTCACAGCTCTTGGGCAAGAAGCAGTTACATAGCGCAACCCATGAGGGCATCAGATATTAAACACAAGACAGAGATAAGTTTCATGGTAGGTGAGAAAGTGGTAAATGTGGTGGGGGAAGAAGACCAAGCAGGTAAAGAGGACGGTTGTGCTGGGTGAATGAGAAAGGGCAGAAGGTTACAATTTTAGGGTGGTTAGGGTAGATCTCAGGGATAAGGTAACTTTTGAGCAAAGACCTAAAAGAAATGAAGTCAGCCATGAAGATACCAGGGGGAAGAACCTTCTAGGCAAAGGAACAGAGGCAAAAGGTAATTTAAGCACAATGCCATTATGTTGGAGCACAGCAGATGTGTTCAGGGCCAGCAAAGAGGCTGCTGGTATGACACAGTGGGGTCAGGGAGGGGGGTGGAAGAGGTCAAGCCAGGGACCAGACCTCAGTCTTTATGAAGATTTTGGCTCTTACTCTGACCATATTGATGACAGCCTAATTACAAGCATTTGGGAAGGGGACCTACATGATCTGACTTGCATTTTAAACTGCCTGTTGAGAATGGACTATAGGATGGCAAAGGTAGAAGGAGGGACTTTATAGGAAGCTCTGTCATAATGTGGGCACAAGATGGTAGTTCGAGCCAGGGAGGTGGCAGAGAGGTAGGGAGCAGAGATCAGATTCCAGATGCATTTGGAAGGTAGAGACAATTGAGATTTTGTGACAGACTGGACGTGAAGTGTTGGAGAAAGAGAAGAGTCCAGGACCCACTTAAAGGATTCAGCCCAATAAGTCAGGGAAATGGAGTGGCCATCCCCTGTGATAGGGAAGGCTAAACGGGTGGGGGGGGGGAGGGGAGGAGGCTTGTTGGGGGGGGAGGTCAAGAACTCAGATTTAGTGTGAGATGGGGAGACAGCTTCCTTCAAAAGGCAGCCCAAACCAAAGTGTTGACAGTCTTTAAGCGTCAAGTAAGAGAAGTAGAGAATTCCACATTTCAGCGCAGTCTAGCTTACCTGATTCCACTGATCCGGTCAGATACAAAAGAGACCTGGGACAATTCTTTAGACAAAGGCTATGATTTTACTAGTTATTAGATGTTTCATAGAGATGCCTCAGAATGCCATAAGCTGACTGAAGTTAAAAATTAGAAACCTAGCGATTTGCCCTATTCATCTTTGTATTCGTTGTGAGTAGAAAATCCATGGCACATAGGAAAATGCAAATATTTTATAAATGAATGAATGAAATCCCCGCCCCCTGCCCCTCGCCCTCCGTCTCCCAAGAATGAGCAATGGCATGACCCAGAGAAATGTAACAGGAGGTAAGAAGAACCACTCAAAAGGCTTGGGCGGAAAAGACTAATCACGTGTCCCAAAGGGGACTCTGTGTCTTGACCTATCACTGGTATCAAGAAGCAGGACACAGCCTTCCCTTAGAAGTAGTTATATTGGTTAGAACTTCTTTCCTGCTCTAGAAAAGTCTTTCCTCGAGATAACTCATCTCACGATCACTGCCAGGACAGTAATACTCAATCTTCTGATTTCCTTTCTTCCCTGTGGGGGTGGGGGGGGGAATCTCTCTGACATTTGTGGAAAAGGTATCATTGTACCATTCTGGAGCAATTGTGTTCATTTCCCTAGAATATGGGTGGCGTCCAGCCTCGGTGTTTTATGTCGAAGGCCCTGGCAGGGTACCCAGTGAGCTTGTAACCATGGCACTAACTTCCTCCCGTCCAACAGAGGCACCTGCCACCGAAACAAGTTCATTTCCATTTCATGCCATTTATATTTTATGAAGTTGTTTAAATTATGCTGATGGGAAATGAACGCTAAGCTAAATGCCTTACCCCGTGACAGGAGCTACAATACTCCCTGGTGAAGGCAGGGTTTCAGGAATTTATCTTGCAAACAGAAGCATGGAAATGGCAGGCATGCTGATGTTTCTGAAGGCCTCGCTGTGTCTCTGTTGTAGCTGCAACTAAATAAACAAGATTGTTTCTGGGAAAAGAGAACGAACCCACGTTTTGGAAAGGGAGAAACCCATAAAGGGATTTTTTTTCTGAGCAATGTCAACGGACTGCAAAAGAGCAAAATACATTCTATACTGAAAGATAGTCAGGTGGGCCTGGGGCTGGTTTTTCCTACACTCAGCAAGCTGAATTGCATTTGCCTCCATCACTAGGCAGAAATATCTAAGCAAGCAGCAGGCCTGAGAAGCATCCAGGATGTTTTTTTATTTCACGTGTGCTCATTAGTCAAAGCTGTGCCGTAGATAGTGGGGGGGGGGGGGTCACTGACACACCCCGTTTCTCCCCAACACACAGGCAGAATGGGTTTTCGATTCTTAGTATTCAGATGTATTTCTTAAATGTTTTTTTGCCCTTCTTCCTTAAAGTAATGCCGTGCCTTGCTTTTCTTCGCCTTCTTTAAAAAAAAAAAAAAGCTCTGTAATTAAAGGAGAAGCACATTAGGGTGATTCACAAATGAGAAAATCGCAATTCAGAAGGATCGTTCAGAGATTTGCCGAGTGCTCAGCAGCAGCAGGACCGAGGGCCCTTCGTTCTCAGGCAAGGAGTTTTTGGTATTAATACCTTGTTGACAAAGCACCCGTTAGATCGCAGTACACAGTGCATTATCTCATTCAATCCTCACCATAATCCAGGGAGGCAGAGACTCTTATTCATACACTTCCAGAGGAGAAAAGTCAGGCCCAGAGGTTAAGTTGACTTGCCCAAGGCTGCACAGCTTCTAAGGGAAGGAGGCAGGCATTAAAGACAATCTGATTCTCGGATTCCATGCCCTTTACCGTTGCATACACTACCTTTTTAAAGACATAAGCACTTTCAAAGAAATGAACTTCTTTAGAAGCTGCTTGCAAATTGTAGCATACCTAGGAATCTCCAGGAACCGTCTGATTTAGAAACCTTTTCTGTTCATGTCCCTGTGGCTGGATCCCGTGCTTTGAGAACATTAGCCGTCTGGGATGAGCTAGGATGCTTTTGAATCTCTTGACTTGAACTTGTACTTTGGACATTCTGCCCAGGGCCCTGGTGTCCTGAGAACTTTCCCTGTGTGTGGCTGTTTGTGAATCTCGTTAAGAAATCACCAGCTGTGGTGACCTCCTTGGAAGAAGTTGAGCTTCCCTGGTCTGTGTTTACCTTCCCAGGGGACAAACTCTTCACTCCCTGCGGTTTGGGCTCACAGGATAATATTTAATTCACTCGCTCCTTCTTGACCAATGTCTCCTGCTGAGTTGTTCTTCGCCAAGAATGTGAGCCTATCTGTGCTCTCCTTCTTCTTGTCCGGGGAATCTCGCCATGGCTTGTGGGCTCTGCCCTGGAAGGAGATGGCCTCTCACTAAGTAATTGTACTGAAATTGTGTGCTGGACACAGTGAAAGAGACCCCCTGGATTCAGTCTCAGGCTGGGACTGGAGATCAGGCTTGGGGGAGGAGGGATGGAAAGAGGGGAAACTAGGACATGTGTCCTAGGTACTGTGCCTGATCATTTGGTTAAATGATCTTCAAGGAACCTTGAAGCTCATGAAGATGTCCATGTTCTTACAGATGAGGACCCTAGGCACAGAGAAGTTAGGTCACGTGCCCAAAGTTGTATAGCTAGAAGACGACGGACTCAGAATTTAACCCCAGCTTATCTGATTCCAAAGACTCTGTTCCGTCCATGATATCATGCTGGCTCCTGAGAGGAAGGCTGGCCAACATAGGGCAGGCGGCTAGCTGGAGTAAGCTCCCGGGTGATGCTAACACAGCTGAATACAGCGTCTTTAACCTTTGAGCTGCAGCTGCCTTCCAGCAAGTGGGAAGTCATCCCTGAGAGGTTCCCTGGGCCAAAGGGCTTGCATGACGTTGATCCCCTGCAACAGATTCAAGAAACTTCCTCAGAAATTGTGACTACTTGATGTTAGATAAGTGTATGTATACACACCTAGTTTTTACTGATAGGAATAAAATACAATCTGGCTTAAAGCCCTGGGTGGTATTCTGTATGTGTTCCAAGAGGCGCATTAAGATGTTCATAACTTTGTAGGTTTTTCCACGAGGTATTTCCTAGGAATGGCTGGGGTGCAAGTAAACAAGCTCTTTTCCCAACAGAATCCTAAATTCATCTCTTATTTCTTACTCTTGAAGGCACATTTTGAAATAGGAGTACCTTGATACAACGAAATGGCTCAACAATTCTGTTGCTGGAGTTTCTTTTTTTTTTTTTTTTAAGATTGTATTTATTTATTTGTCAGAGAGAGAGAGAGAGAGGAGAGAGAGAAGGGGGAGAGCACAAACAGGGAGAGTGCCAGGCAGAGGGAGAAGCAGACTCCCCGCTGAGCAGGGAGCCGGAAGCGGGACTCGATCCCAGGACCCTCAGATCATTATTTGAGCCCAAGGCAGACGCTCAACCGACTGAGCCACCGAGGCATCCCATGTTGCTGGAGTTTCTTTAACAGACACGGATGGTCTCTCATTCTCGTGGAATTGCGATCAATTTTGAATTTTTGTCTTTATGAACATTTATTAACCTTCCCTGAATTTCACAATTCTCTTGTTAAAAACAAACACACACACACACACACACAAAAACCTTTCTCATTTATGTCTGGGAATGGTTAATATCATTCAAAAAGAATAGTGCATGTGAAAAGCTTCAGTAAATTTATCATGCTGCACAAAGAGAAGGAATTTGCTTTCAAACCCTGATGACTGGAATACTTTTCAGGATTAGCCTGCTGATTCCTTTGGTTGGTAGGCAGTTAATAACATCTGTATCATTCCTTTTTATTTATCTAGTACACCTATGTACCTCACTGAGTCTACGCCAGGCATTTTGTGAATAATAACTCATTTAACTTACTGGGAAATATCATCCTTTTAGGCATCAACCCCTTTAATAAAATTCTTTGTCCATTGGTGAGGAATTTTACCATGTCTTTGCAACTGACCAGGTCTGTGCTGTGTGATTTATAGAACTTTATTTAAAAACTGTGTTCAGTGATGTCTTTGTTATAATTAGTAGCCCTTTTCCAGTGATGTTAGTCTGGGTTTTAAAATTCTTTCCAGTGGGAGATAGTTTTCACCCAGTGGTGTGCAGTAAATGTTTAATAACCAGATGGATGATGTTTAATACCCAGGTCAGGGGAATGGATGGAGACCCTAATTTGTATCATTTGTCGGTTCCCCTGGTGTAAATACTCATACTGTGGCTGATTTAATGCTCCCAACAGGACGTCACAATATGGAACTGGGAAGAGATGCCAACAATCAGATCCCTTAAGTGTAGTATTTTTATTTCTTATTCTTAAAATGCTGTAAATTTTATCTGAATTTAAATTTTAAAAAAATCTGTACATTTGAGGTTAGTGAGAGGGACCTAAATACATAGATAAGCTCAGAAAAATGTAAGTGTCTCATAACGTGCCCAATATTAGTTGCCTGACAGTTACTACTTTCCCGTGTAGGTATAGTTGATAAGGTTTGAGATGTCAGGTGGGCACAAACCAATGGGAGGACCACATAAGGAGGAGTACACTTGCATGAGTCACTTCTACTAGAAATTAAATGCATTCACAACTGAATGGGAACTCCTTGTACTTAGATTAACTCAGCTAAAGTAAGCAGAGTAAGCAGTGGCCTTGTCAGCATGATAAGAAGACTAAGAAGGAGAGGCCCCTGCTAATATTAACCCCCTACAACCTGTCCCTGATGTGATCAATCAGCCCTTTGAGTTGGGAAGTGGTTGTACATAGTACGGTGTAAAGGGGACTCTTGGCTGTCATGCAGCAGACTCAAATTCTGGGGTTGCTTCCTGCCTGTGTCTCTTAAAATCTGATTTAGGCCCCAGTTTTTGTATTTTTACATTGGAAATAATCATTATTATCGAAAGTATAAATGCCAAGGTGCTTTAAAAACCAAAGGTATTATACAAATATCACACATCAGTGACGAGGGAGCAAGAGGATGCTTATAGCTTATGTAGGGATTAGATTCCAAATCAGGACATGAGAAGGCAGAAGTCATGTGTAACCTCCGTCCACGCTTCCCATCTTTTAGATAGCAGAGTTTTCATAGGAAACAATAATAATGGTGGATCACACTGGGCGTCCAGCTGAATGACACTAGATGAAACCTTACTTACAGATGTGAGCCGATATCATCCAGGGTCTCTCTGCCCCTGGAGATGGAGGGGAAAAAAAACAAAAACAAAACACATCTGCAATGGTACAGGTCCAAAGATCTCTTCAAAAACCTAAAAAATTCCTGGAGCACTGAAGCTCTTTTTAAAGCTACTCAGCAGCTTTGTAGAGAGAGAATTCACATACCATAAAGTTCATCTTTTAGAAATACAGAATTACCATATCCCTTAGCAATTCTTATCCTAGGTATATGCCCAAGAGAACGGAAAATGTATGTTCTCACACAAAAACTTGTATATGGATGTTGGTATCAGTATTATTCATTATAGAAAATGTAAACAGTCCAAAGGCCCATCAATTGATGTGGAATACCATACCATGGAATGTTATTCAGCCATAAAAAGGAATAGACTTGTGATACATGCTACAACATAAATGAATCTGGATGGCGTCATGGTAAAGTGAAAGAAACCAGACATAAAAGGCCACATATAGTATGATTCAGTTTATATGAAGTATTCATAGAGGCAACTCTATATAGACAGAATGTAGATTAGGGTTTGACAGGGGCTCGGGGAAGGAGGGGAATGAACACTGACTTCTAACTAACTGGTACAGGGTTTCTTTTGGGGGTAGTGAGAATGTTCTGGAATTTGTGAAAGGATGCACAACGCTGTGAATATACTGAATCCATTTTGAACTATTTTTTTCTATATACAGAGATACGGATGCTTTGATGGTACTTCTGTCTTTGGGCTATACGTGGCCTTTTAGTGCAGAGTGTCCCCGTTCTCACACTGACACAGAGGAAAACCAAGCCCTTCCTTGATTTGTATGCACACATGGAGACACACACACATATACCCAAACTCCTCTTTCGCAAAACATCCATGGCATAGACATCACAAAAATTTTAGTAGTCACATCATGTATCAGATGAACAACCTAAAATCACATTTTAGATATCTCTAACCTTCAAAGTTATTTTGGCTGAGGGATGTTTCACTGTTAATTATCCCCATTATAATCCCCTTCCTAAATTGTTCTTTTCTTCAACTTGGTCCTTTGTCTCTCCTGCTCTTCTCTCCAGGCCTCTCAAGAACCAAAACACAAATTTCTCTCATTTCCTCATGCAGCACAGCTTAATGTCTTCATTTCCTTACTTGAGTTCCTCCCTTTCTTCCCCGCAAGAAATTATTTCCCCCCCAAAAGACAGTTGTCTCGGTAACAGTTCTGGTACCATTTTTCACACCATGATTCCAGGCAAGTTGGTAAAGTAATGGATGGAGACTGGTCCTGGGGGTAGAGAGCCCGGGTACCTGAAAAGCAAAAAAATAAGAATCACCAAATGAATAAAAGAAAGGCACCAAAAGGGGAGACCAAAACCACTTAGGATGATGAGCTTCAACTATTTCTGCGTGTCACCAACAACTGAGGTGGCAGAAGGGGTCGGTCATCTGGAGATGGTGGGGGTGGGGGTTGTGGAGACATTAATCTGTGGAAGGGGGAAAGAAACCCACTTTTAAATACACAAAGTTATGATATTTGGGCTCTACAGAGCTACATTCCATTGGAGCTACCTACGTTTTGTAATTCAGTCTTTTTCATATCTTAGAAAAGTATTACGGTAGATGTACCATATGTTATATAATACCCTGGTAGGGTTTGAGGCAGTATGCCATAATCAGACACAACAGCAAATGAATATAACACAAAGGGGGATGAAAACTCTAAATAGCTTTGTATCAGTTTAGGTCTGGTTTCGTTGCCAAATGAATTAGAGAAAAAAATTCCTATTTTCAGTTTTGGTTTTTCTTTTCTTAGTTCTAAGTGCCATATTGTGGAAATACAAGATCTCTATGTAGGCGATAAGCCGCCCTTCAAATGTTCTCTTTTGCTGAGACCACTCAGCCAGGCCGGTGATGATGAGGCTAAAGATGAGGATGTTTCCCAAGTGCTAAGCTTCTTTCTAGCCAGTGCGTTGTTTGCCAGTCATTTGCCATTAAGATGAGCTTTGCTACTCAGAAGCATTCCCTTTAGCCTCATCCCCCTGCCCCCACCGTCTTTCTAGCTTCCATCTTTTATAGTTTACTGCAAGGAAAATAGAACGTAAGATGATGAGCAAATGCTGTTCAGGACAATTATGTGAGCTCAAACAGGAGAAAGAAATCACTACAGAGAGAGAAGAGCAGGGCAGAAAAGAGGGGACCAGACCAGGTTTAGGAGATTGCTATGCTTCCCCAGCAACAAAGGGCCCATTGGCTGTACCAACTCTCTTTGGAGTGCCTTAAATGATAACAAATGAGCACAGGGATCTGACAGGAGTGACCGGCAGCCTTCATAGACTTGAATTGTCTTTTGCTTAAAAGGAATTCTGGTGCACCTTTGTTGTAGTATAAGATGCTCAGAATTTGGATTCAGGGTGCTGGGTTTTAGCCACCCTCTTCCTCCATATGACCCTAATGGGCATCATTCAGTTTCATTAGTGAAGATCACCATTTTGTCAGAATCATTGTGATAGGAACATTTTACATGAATCAGCTCACATATTCATAACAGCCCTGCAGTCCAGGTCCTCACATCCTCCTGTCATCAGTGAAGGAATTGAGGTTTGGAGAGGTTAGCTAACTGACTCACGTTGTACAATAAATGATCTGTTCTACTGGCATTAGACACAGCTCTGTCTGATGCTGAAGCTCATGCTCTATCACTCAGTGTATATCTTTAATTGTCTACATGGATGTTGAATTTACTGCTTAGTGTAGAGACCCACAAACCTGGTTTCAAATATAAGCCTTACCATATGCTACTTATATCACCGTGGAATAGTAATAATAGTAGTAGTGGTAATATTTACTCTTTACTACGTATCAGGCACTACTCTAAGAAGATAACTAGCTAGCTAGCTGCTAGATAGATAGAGGGAGACAGATAGATAGATAGATAGATAGATAGATACTAGAGAGAGAGAGAGAGACAGATAATGGGATAATGACACTAGCTTGGTTTCCATGGAGTCCACATGGCATAATGTGAACCAGCATTTTCCAGGATGCAGTGTAGGGACTACTAGACACTTGAAATATCCCAAGAGAATTTTATGCGTTAGCCTTGGGGGTTTCCAAATATTTTGACCATAGAACCTCTTTATCCGGAATTTATCTTTTAACATCTACAGGTTCCATGGAACAGACTTTAAGAAATGCTAACATACATGCAAGTCCTTTGCATGCTTGTATAAAGGACATGATCACCCGTGTTATTTTGCTTAATTAGTGTATGTTCACAAAGTAAACAGTTTCTTTGGGTCAGAAAATGTGTCTGACACTAGCTTCTCCTTCTACCCATGGGTTTTGTCTACTTGGATTTTTTTTTTTTTTAAGATTTTATTTATTTATTTGTCAGAGAGAGAGAGAGAGAGTACAAGCAGGGGGAACGGCAGGCAGAGGGAGAAGCAGGCTCCCCGCTGAGCAGGGAGCCTGATGTGGGACTCGATCCCAGGACACTGGGATCATGACCTGAGCCAAAGGCAGATGCTTAACCGACTGAGCCACCCAGGCGCCCCTTGGATATATATATATATATTTTTTTTTAATAAAAAGCATTTTTAGAGTTCTGTCTTACCATCCAATTCACCCCACTCAAACCCTCGTCAAGATTGCTCTCTTTTACAAAATCTTCCCAACACTCCCTCCCCTCTTGCCCACAGGGATCCCTCTGTTCTCTGACCTGTCTTAGCACTGACTGTCCCCAAGGAACTGGGTTTTCGCAGTCGTCTCTAAGAAACTAGAATTATGCAGAATTAAAATGTCCCACATTTGATGGAGTTGAATAGGATTAGAGTGAAATTTGTGAGAAAACCACAGTTGTAAAAGAAACGGCAGCATTCTTCCTTAGAGTTCCAGAAAAATTGCACACAGAGAAGCTGCTTCTTTTTTTTTTTTCTTTATTTTCCTTCTTACTTCTTGTTTTTTTTGTTGGCACTATGATTCAATCCTGAGTTTACAATTATAAAAATTTCATTTATCCGGAATAGATAGTAAGTTTGAGTCCTCTAAACTTGGACATGGATTTCCATTTAAATTCTCATCTTTTTGTGAAAATACAGCTGCAAAAGATGATGATGATTCTCTGCCCTGTATGAGTCCTTGATTATTTTTGACCTTCAGCTCTTTCCAACTATATTGAAAACTATGAGTTTCTATTCAAGATCACTTTTTAAAAAGTGATGAAATGCAGCATTCCTAATTGAAATTTCTCACATTATTTGTTACCAGGGCCCCTTTTATTGAAGTTGTAAAATCAAAGTACAATGTTTACTCAATGTAAAATCTCATAAATATGCTCAGTGCTGCTCTTGCAAACGAGATGCTCTTTGGCCTTCTGACTAATGCACTGATGGAAATGTTATCTGTGGTAAAAGAAAATGCCCATTAGCCACTTCCACTGTGAATTTCAGGGGAAAAAAAAGATAGCTTGAGGGCATGACACTAGCTATCCTTGGAGAAGCTAGGTGTCAGACTGAGGGTGGGGATGAGTGAGTTAAAGAATTACAGAGTAGTAAGATCAGCAACAGTGGGGTAGAGGTAGAAAGAGATGGTGTCAGATGCTAATTTACTACACTAAAAACAACTTCAGTGTAGTGTTCATCGTATTATAGACAGAGAATTAAAATTAGGCAGAGAAATAAAGATTGATGCAAATTTCTATTTCATATAATAAAAAAGAGTCAGAAAAGATTTGATTTTGACAATCTTGCAATTTATGAAAACAGAACTAAACCGCTAAGCAGGATCTCTGGAATGCAAAGAATGACTTCTTTAAAGCCCTGTCCTTAATTACAATATCATTATTCAAATCCAAGTTGTGATTGAGGAAAATGAGTCAAGGTAAGGAATCATCCCTGTGTCTCAAATTCAAATTATTATTATAATTCACATTGGTTCAGAATATAACTGGAGATCTGTCTATGAGCTCCTCAACCAGATTATTCCCACCCCACATACAGGCCCTTGAATGTAGTAACCGCTCAATAAACACTTGCTGTCCAGACTAGTCTTATTGGTAAATAAACCAGAATGAAGAACCACAAGGAAACAAATAGCAGTCAGCAAGATTATTGCCTTGACTTTAGAAAAGTGCTTCTGCCATTTACCAGAATGCCTCATAATTTTTAAATTATTGTCATTCTATTTCTGCTCTGTTAATTCATGCATTAGTTTAAATATCCATTCACTCAGAATTTCTTCCTTGAGCTTCTTCTCTGTACCTGGTGCTGGGTACGCACTCTGCCCTCGTAGGGTTTGTGATCTAGTAGGAGAGATAGGCCAAAAACCCTGAAAAAATATATAAAGTCAAAGTTGGGATAAATAATAAGAATAAAAATGAAGACAAATGATGACAAATATCCAGGAAGGAGGTACTACTTCAACATGGCCGCTGTAAGTGAGCAGAAGTTTCACCTTCCTGTGAGAAATCATTGCATTAAACTGATTTGTATTCACTGATATGCCAGCAAAGCACCACAAAATTTATGTATTTTTCCGGTTGCTCTCCATCCTTGCCAACGATTGATGTTACCTAATACTCTTTTAGCTATTCTCATGAGGGTATCCTGATATCTCACTGTGAATGTAGTTACTGTCAGGACCAACGGTTGTCGAACATATTCTTAGGTGCTTATTGACTCATCCATTATTTTTTTATAAAGTGCATATCCTTTATTTTGCCTATTAAAAATATTAGACTGTTTATCTTTGGATTATTGATTTGTGGGACTTTTAGAAATATATTCTGGATTCAGATCCTTTGTTAGATATGTATGTGGCAAAAATTTTCTCACTTTTCATTTTTCTTATTGTTGTCTTTTAAGGAGCAGAAACTTTTAATTTTAATTAACTCAAATTGATCAAATTTCTCATTTTAAGATAAGTGTCATTTTTGACCAATTTAAGTCTTTGCCTACTCCATCAGATGTTTTCTTATATTTTTTAGAAACTTTATAGTTTTGGGGTTTAATAAAACTCTGATCCATCTTGAATTAATTTTTCTGTATGCTGTAAGATAGGAGTTGAGGTGTTCTTTTTTCTGTACAAATATCCAGCTGTTTAGCATCATTTCTTTTTTTTTTTTTTTAAGATTTTATGTATTTATCTGAGAGAGAGAAGGAGAACAAGTGGTGGGGAGGGGCAGAGGAGGGAGACAGAGAGAGAAGCAGACTCCCCACTGAGCAGGGAGCCCGATGCGGGGCTCGATCCCAGGACCCCGAGATCATGACCTGAGCCGAAAGGCAGACGCTTAACTGGCTGAGCCACCCAGGTGCTCCTTAGCATCATTTCTTGACAAGACTTTTTTTTTCCTTTTCGAATTGCTTATATGACTTTGTCACAAATTACTGGCCTGTCTATTCAGTTTTAATGATCTATTTATCCTTATTTTACTGACTCGGGTCCCTGGACTCTCCAGACAATAGAAATTTACTAGAGGCCAAACCAGCTGTTCCAGACCAGGCTTTTACTGGGGCTGATGCCTCAGTTTTAAAGGTTAGAAACCATTCTAACTCAAAGAAAACATTACCAGAGAAAACTCAGTTTGCAAGGAAAAAAATAAATAAATAAAGATGATAAGCTCTTGAATATCCTTCCTTAGTTAGAAAACAACAAAAGAATCTTGCTTTAAAACATTTCTTTCTGACCCCAGACAGAAGGTTCTGGACCACAGCATAGCCTACTATTGATGCAGAAGACTCATTTTTTATTCGCCCTCTTTGAAGACAGCAGAGCTTGGGGAAGACTGTACATTTTCGTGCCCCGTCTGAGAAACACAGATAGGAATCCATACCCTTCCAAGGTTTTCCACGTGAACTTCAGAGCCTCATTTTTGTAAGCATTTTCGTTGAAATACAGCACACTTAAAAAATGCACAAAATATGGCTGTGTAGCTCAGTGAATTATCACCAAAAGAAATCTGTGTAGCCACCCCCCAAACCAAGACATGGGCTGTTGCCAGCCCATCAGAATCCCCCCTGGGGGATTGGGGGCACTTCCAATGGCTTCCCCTTTCTCCTCTCCACAGTAACCACTTTCTTGACTTAGGTTTCACACTAAAATTTTGTGTTGTACTCTTTTAAAACCTTTATACATATGAAATCAAACTAGATGCACTGTGGGGTGTCTGGCTTCCTACACTGAGGCACACTCCTATGTCTGTAAAATGGGGGGGAAATGTTGCGTACCTTACACTGTGATCATGATAACTATGTGGGGGCTATGCAACGTGTGAGGGGCTGGATGGAAGTCCAGGTGCTGGAAAAGCTGAGTGTTTTACCCTCCCTAGTTCTGTGCTCACAAGCAGTGCGTACACATATGGAAGTGCTAGTGACAAGGATGGCAGTGGATATGGAAGCGCTGGATAGACCTGACCTTGGCTCGAGGTCTACCACTAAAACACGGCCCTTGATCCTGCTGTTAATTCTTCTCTATGCCGTTCTCTCCTGGGCAATAGCTCTTCCTGCTGCATTCATCTCCAAACACACTCGGTTGGTCTGTGCCTTGGAAGATTTATAGAAGTGACCCAAGCAGGTTTCCAGATAGAACAATAATCACAAGTAATCTCTCATGAAGCCTCATTACGGGCTGGGCACTCTACTGATCACCTCCCATGCTTTATCTCATTTGACCCTCACTGCAGCCAAATGAGGAAGGTATTCATATTATTCCCATTGTAGAGATGAGGAACTGAGGCCAGAGAGTCTTGAAAGTTGACCTAACCACTAAGAGATGGAGTTAGGATTTCAACGTAGGCTGTTGGTCTCCAGAATGTGGACTCGCTGCTGATAGGCCGAGCCCCGGTACAAACAGATCCTGTCATTTTTTTTTTTTTTACCGCAATTGTTTAGGAGATGCTGTTGGTTGTAGAGTTCAGCTTACCACTGGAGAAGGTCTTGGTTGGAAAAATAATGGGAAAGTCCATTACACAGTCCTCTGTATCCTTACTAGGAAATGTCCTCAGTGTCTCGCGCTGAACAGAGCTTGGAGGACACAGGCCATATAAATGCCTCACTGAAAGCCCTAAAATTTAAAGCCCAAATCTATTTTTATTGTGTTACTTATGCACTAGAGCATTTCAGTCTGTCTGGGAAGAGCTTTGGGGGATTTGAGTGCCTTTCTGGTTGTACTACCTTTCTCTTCTTTTTATCTTTGTAATACTTGTACCTGTTGCTTTATTTTCCGTTACTGACCAGTAATCACAGCCCTACAGAATCATCCTGTGATGCAGCTTTAGAAGTCTCGAGAGCCTCTGTGAAAACCCATTGCCAGGTTTAATCCTATGAAGTTGCTGCTAAGAAGGGCTATTTGCACATTTTATAATAAATCTTAGAGCATTATTTCATATGTCTCTGTTGACAAAAAAAAACAAAAAACAAAAAAACACCTAACAAATACCTATTTAGTGCTTTCTTTGTGCATGATATGACCCTAGGAACTGTGGGTAAAACAAGAAAATAATATGACCTAAGCCCCATCTACAGAGTCCTTAAAATTCAGCTGGGGAGGAGGACAAAAGTATAGTCACAGGAAGGTAAATATTCGTTCAAAGTCGTAGTAGAAATGTTATGGTACTACCTGTAAGTAAGAGGACATCGGGGTGGTTTCAGAATAAGTACTAGAGATGTCCCGAGAAGGCAGGAATCCCTTGGTCGTAAAAGAGGCGGAATTGAAGGTGACCCTGGAGAATGAACAGAATCTGCAGTGAGACTGTAAAACAATTGGCTGATAAAACATGGCTCTCACAGGGATTCAGGAAGATGAGGGGAGAGAAGGTACAAGGTGTGTGCCCTTGCTCCTGTAACAGATTCCCGCAGACTTGCTGGCTTCGGGTAACAAATATATTATCTAACAGTTGTGTCCAAAATGGGTCTTACGGCTAAAATCAAGGTGTCAGCAGAACCTCATTCCTTCTGGAGGCTCTGGGAAGAAGCTCTTTGCATGACTTCCCCAGCTACTAGAAGCCACCTGCATTTCTTGGCTGGCGGCCCCATCCTCCATCTTCAGAACACATTTCTCCAACATCACATCTTCCCTGACTAGGACCCTCCTGCCTTCCTCTCGTAAGGGTCCTGTGGTTGCCTTGTGCCCACTGGAAAAATCCAAGATTATCTCCTCAGGTCTAAATTAACTCAATCACATCCGCAAAGTCCTTTTTTTGCCCAGGTGAGGTGACATACTCGCGGGTTCTGGGAAGACGACCTAGACATGTGTGGGGGGGCCATCCTTCTGTCACTTATGGTCAGCGCCATGTTGAGGAGCTTTTTAAGCAAGAGGCTTTGAAGTTTATCCTGCATGACTCAAAACCACTGAATGTTTAATTGTGGGGAGTGACACGAGCAAAGCACAGAGTAAAAGGCAGAGCCCTGTGAAGAGACGTGTAGAGACAGGGAGACCAAAGCAGAGGTTGCTGAATCTATCATTGGACGGTGTAAGTGTGGTGTGGTGTGGTGTGCTTGCTTGTCTGTGTGTTTGTCACATGGGAGCAAGGCAGTGCCCACATGCCCGCCTACATTTGTACTTGTGAACACAGTCTTTACTTACTCCAAGTGGTATTTGCTTCGCCATGGAAAAGCAGCCCCCTGAGGAGGACTGTGACCCTTCCTGCCTCCCAATATGCTAGAATAGGAGTCATAGGCACATATTTTGGTTTCTGAGGAATCACTGCCATGCTCAGAAATAGGGGCTATTCAGAGAGCTGGGAATGACCTCTCCAGACAGACTTCCCGGGGGTTCCCAAAGGGGTTTCTAGTTAAAGAGATAAAGTAGTCAACGCTGGACAATTCCGCAAGCCGTAGTGACCTCCCGGAGAGAGAGTTTTTATTGGTGGTAGGGACGATCACGTGCTGGCCGCCAGGAGAACTGGTCTGATTCAGAAGAAGCCTGAATGATGTTCACAGCAGAGTTGAGACGCTGTGCATGAACTCTCTGTTGCTTTTCCTTTCCATGTTGTCCACAACTTAAAATAAGTTGTCACATGCTGTGAGTTTTGACTCAGCTATTCCTCTGTCAAAACTTGGGATAGCTATGGCACCACGTGGTGTGAAATTAGGAGAAAAACAAAACCCAAGAATCAAATGAGTGAGCAGACGTGCAACAGACCAAGAGATTTTTTAGGGGAATTCTCACTAATGGGAGCGAGGGCTGGAGTTGCCTCCCCGGGTACACAAACTCAGATAGTTCAGGAGTTAGCAAGCCCAAATGGTTTGTTAACTCATTAGGGGGCCCTATTACCAGTATAGTTGCTTATCTAGGGTAAAGCAATTAAGATGGGATCAGATAGCTGTACCCTACGACTTGATAACATGGAATTTTCAGAACAAAGTGTGCACTCAGCAATGGGAGAGGAAATTATAATGTTGGCGTTCAGACTTGGAAGAATTACGACACGATCCGAGAGGGATGGACGGTACAAAATGATCACGGTCTCCTCTTTCCAACGCAGAACATGCAGCAGACTTATTTTGGTGGCTTTTAACTATTACGATGTTCAGTAGCAAAGAAAGATCGTCAGAAATAAGCCCAGACGTCTCTGAGGGAAAACATAAATACTCAGCTGTGTTTTTAAAGACTCGGTATTTTCTTTCTTAATTGTGTTTACCTTTTAAGCAACAACAAACAGAAGCTAAAAACTTGGCAGAGGGCTGCTTTTTAAGGAGAATGTCTTCCTTTGCTGCCAAATGAACACGCCTCTCTTTTTCACTTGGTTCTTTTTCCTCAAAAAAGAAAAAAAAAACTATCTTTCCCATTTCTTTCATTCAAGAACATTTTACCCTTTAGCCATCGGGAGTACTCAGACTTTAGAATGTGGGGGTCCCAAAGAGGACAAGTCAAGGGCTACACTTATCATTATGATCGTCATTATTGTTATATTCTTGCATTAAATTATAACAAGCATTTATTGAAACAGGGTATAGGGCATTAGAGGTACACTAGATTGAGAGAAACATTTTCATAAACAAATAATGACTGCATGATACAGTAAGGCATTTGTGCTTAAAAATTACTGAGAGGTTTATTATGATCAAGGGAGGTGACCTCTAGTGACTTCATGCACATGTTTGCTACCTTTAAAGAGTCCTTTACCTTATAGAACAAAACCAAACAAACGGCAAAGCAGTAGCAACCTACTCTTTTTGTCCCTGTCTCCCATGCTCGGGGTGTAGGACAAAGGGGACCACTGCTTTGGCGTCACTGAAATCAGGTAGTAGCTACAGTGGTAATCAGGAGAGACCCCAAGGGGAAAGTGACCTCAAGTCAGGGACCTCCGGCCACCCAGTGTCCCTTTCTATACTTCATCTGGAAGTTGCAAGGCTGCACGTCTAGTTACGTGTCTCCTGCATGCTATTCCTGATTTTCTGGTGGTTAAACCCTCTTCCTTGGGCACCCAGAGAATATCTCCGGAGAAGTTTGTTCTGAAGGCAAAGCACTCTCTTTTCTTACATGATATTCCTTTACAGAGGCTAAAGATTGGCAAGAGTGCTGAAGAACCAGGGGGAATTTGACACGGTAGGAGAAGAAAGTCTGTTTCCTAAATGTGAAAAGCTCTGCCTCTTCTTACTGATTGTGTCTATGTGGGCACCACAGACCGGATGATGTCTGGGGAAGATAGAGCAGGGCAGCTGCTGGGTAGAGTGCTGGAATTATTGTGACATTTATGGAAACTGAGAGGAATGAGCATTTATGGCCAACTGTGAGCCAGGCACTCTGCAAAATAATTTAAATACCTATTCCATTTCATATACCTTTCAAAACAAACTATGAGGTTCACAGATGTGAACACTTACAAGAAATTACCCAAATACATGATTGTTCCACAACCATTGGGTGGCAGAGCTTGAGTTTGAATTTGGTCCTGTTGACCCCAGAACACTTTTCCACCTCAATGCTGATACCACCTGGGCTACTGGGTAACACACAGTCGGTTCTTCCTAAGTGATTATTGGTTCTAAACTTATTAGGTCACGTGTTCTGTTCCGAAGCTGACTTTGTCGTTGCGATTGTACACAAGTCTACTTACAAAGCATTTGCTTTAAAAATAAAACTTTAAAATTTAGGAGAATTTTTAATGTAAGAAGTAAAACCATGCAAACTTTCATTCATTGAGGCATGATACGCTCATCAGCACGTGCACATCCAGCCATGTCTTTAGTCAACACTACGTTCCTACAGATTTTCAACATCTCTCCCTTTGCTTTAGGAGCTGGCTGCCACTCTTCTGTTTGCCTTGCTGACATATTGCAGTTTATATATTTTTCCTTATTTTTTACATTTAAAATTTACTACCCTTAGATGGAAATGTTGAATTTAGTAATTGAAACTAATGCTTTCTGAAGTTAAAAATGTACATTTCTCTTAGTAGAGTCTTAGCTATTTTTATTTACATGATTAAAAAAATCCTAAGAGACACACATGAGTGGCTCAGTCAGTTAAGCATCTGCCTTTGGCTCAGGTCATGACCTCAGGGGCCTGGGATCGAGTTCCCGCATCGGGCTCCTTGCTCAGCGGGGGTCTACTTCTCCCTCTGCCCCTCACCCTACTCTCGTGATCTCTTTCACTCTCTATCTCTCTCTTTCAAATAAATAAATAAATAATCTTTTAAAAAAATCTTTAAAAAACTAAAAAAAATCCTAAGAACTATCCAGATTCTCCATTTATTCATACGTTCAGTATTGCCTGTGGTCTGTTACTCTTGATATTACCCAACTCCTTTATTTTTATTCTGAAAAGTTTATGTTTGAGTAAGCAAGAAATTCTGTCCCTCTGATTCTCAGTTGGGTGCCCTTTAAGTGACATTGTCAAATAGTCCAATTAGAATCTTGGGAGTTTCTCCAATATGAAAACTCATTCAGTAGATATTAGACCACTTGACTAATTGGTATTAGCCACTGAAAGGTTGTCAGAGATAATGATATATTGTCACTCTCATTATTATTATACTTTGTCAGTATACCAAATATATTTGATGCCAAATAGCAATCATAGAGCTGCCCCCCCAATGATCGTGCAGTTACCCATTGAGCTTGTTAAATTAATTTGAAGAACGAGATTCAAAGCACTGACAAAGACTTGAAATGTATTCACACAAAAGAAACGTGGTAACTCAAGAGTTCATAAGGCTTAAACTCTAGGAAATTTCCCAGATCAGGAAAGTTACATGCAAGAGTTGCCATCTTAACTTGATGAGATAGTAGAATACTATCAGACTCGCTAGAATAGTAGTGGTCAAAAATCTTGAAGTCTAGTCCTAGCACATTCCCTGCTTTTCTAGGTGGCCTCAAATGAATCACTTAACCTCTCTGGGTCTCAAATTTTCCACGTATAAAATAGGAAAATATAATGCCATTCCATTCAAGTGATAAAATTACCATGAAGATCAAATGAGATAGCATATATTAAGTGTGCATTAAAAAGTGTTGAGAACTAGAGAGATGTTAATTGCTACTGCTATTATTGTTATACAGCCACGTGGGTAAGTGGAGAGTATCTACAGACAGGAGCATGAAGTATAAATAAAAGTAAGTGCATGAGACAAGGGAACTAAATAAGGCCAAAGAATAGTCCTCAGTCTTCCTGTAATGTCTTTTGTAACACAGAAACAGCTTCTAAAAAGGCTACCCCGTAGCTGTTAAAAGAATCTGTTAGCTGAAAGCAGAGGAGTGTTACATAGGAAGAAGAAAGTGATTGTCACTTGTTTTCAGTCACTCTAAGCATTTCGAGCAGGAAAGAATGCAGTACAGGGAATTAGAGGCTGATAGAACTGTTGGAAGGGCCGCAGGAGCAAAGGTGGTGGGGGAGTAGGAAATGCTCCTGGTTTTCAGGAACTTTGCAAATGCAGGAAACATCGAAGAGCTAGTGCTAATGATCTCCATCACCTCCAACTCCCAAGTGAGTCACAGGCGCTCCCCTAAAAAGCCCCTGGCAAAATCTTCCATAGATGTCTGTCATGCTTTCCTGTCTATGGCTGGAGGCTGCAGGCTGCAGGCTGTTCCTCCTCCTCCTCCTCTTCTCTCCAGATTTCCTGCAGGTGAGTCCCATGGGCAGAGCTCATGTGGGAACCTAGCTGACAAGAGATCCCAAGAAGTGGGAGTCCCGGGCTTCTCCCCAAGGATGAGGAGTGATGTGCAGTTGACAGTAGACAGACTAACACCCCAAGTTGATCCTTCCCTTCAAAGCCATTTCTTTAATAACACATGAAAAGACCAAAGTTACAAACCAAGGATTTCAAAGATTAACTCAGGATCATTTGAGCGTGTGAAACTAGACTTGATTCCCATGCTCTTGGACGTTATACTACTTCCCCAATTCCAAGTTTCCAGTGCTTGGGATGCACCATTAACTTAAGAGCTTTTAAAAGAACAACAGCGACGTGAAAGGCACACGTCAAAGTGAGACTTGCCTTCCAGTCATTGCTGTTAATAGTGTAAAGATGAGTCTTAGAGACAAGAAATAGGATTTCACTGCAATTTGGGGGGTCTAGTAGACACAGAAACCCCTCATTCCCTCTCACATACCTCTACACACTTATATCTGATCCTTTAACAGAACTGGATCAGGATCAAGGCATTTCACTCCTCCACTGAAGAGGTCTGGTAGACATGCTGAAGGATTTTATATCGGTCGTTGAGCTGTAGGAGTAACAGGAAATGTTTCACTGTCCTGAGCAGAGAAGGAAGGAAGAAGAGGGACTGTCACAGTCTCTCTTAGTCTACATGGATTTTCTTGCAGTACACTAGAGAGAAGTAGCTAGCGCCCTCTTTGTCTTTGGTTTCCCTCTGACCTTTGTCCCCATGTGACCAGAGTGGAGATGGTCCCTTTTCTTCTGGAAGAAGCCTAGCTTTTTCTCTCTGTTTCTTTGTAGGATGCTATTTCTTCAGGGATATTCCTGATGACCCCAGCCTCAGAAGACCTACGCAAGCTTTTCTAGACTAAATCTGCAGTAGGCATCGCAGAACACGTTTCTTTGATCTTTCTCTTTGAGCTCTTGGGCTGGCTCTGTATGAGAGTCTTTGCAGTGGCATGGTGGGGTCCGAGATTTGGGCTTGGGCACGGTGGCCCCCTCAGTCTGCCCAAGCCTTTGGTCTTTTCAGCCAACCTTGTTTAAGCCATAGGGGTTGAACCTAGGGCCCCTCCCAGGTCCCTGGGAGTTCTGCACTAGAGCTTGGACATTATGTGTCCAGAAATTTCCTTTGAGACCTGGGGAGCAATGGCTAGTTTATGACCCAGATTCTTGGTCACATTCTATAGTCATCTTACTCCATATTGAATAATGCCATTTTTATTGCCTACAAAATAATTTCTAAGAATGTTAGCATACAATCCATGTTGAACAATTGACATATGTTGCCTCTTATCAGTAGAAGTTTGAACACTTCTGCCCACAGCATCTTGGTATCAAAGTCACCAAGGAAAACGACACAGTCAAACACTTGAAGAAATAATGCTTAACTCACACAGAGCAGTAGCAGCTTCGGTAATGGATGTTGGTCCCACATGGCCAGTGAGTCCTTCCCAGCAGCCAATGTAGGGCCATTGGACTGCCTATCCCCCAGTTTTGCCACTGAATGAGGGACCCCCACTCTCCTTCCTGCAGAGGACAGTTACAGCAATGGGGCCATGTGACACAAACCAGGTGCCGTATGCCACAAACGCTTATGCTGGGCGGAGGAGTACACACTGAATCTGTGAGTCTGAAACAGAGAAAGATAGTCTTGCCTAGATGGTAAGTCCAGCACAGGCTGTGAGGATTTTTTTTTTTTTTTTTTTGGTAAAAAAGTGTTTTCCATACAAGGCCCATTCTTAGGCAGCTAAGAGGTGGTCAAAAACTACATGTCTAAAACTGTTTTCTCAACCCTCAGGATTCTCAAAAAATAGATTTCCTGGTTTCTAAAGAGTATGTGTTCATGATGAAATGTGTAAAATGCTTGACAATATCACAGATTTTTCTGGAAATAGTGTGTTCTTACTCTAACTTATTTTTTTTGGGGGGGAACTAGAAGAAAAATATTATCCACAATAATCTTCCCCAGGGATAATTAGTTCATTCTTCACTTTGAAAGAATGTCTGTGGGCCCCACACCCCAGTCATAGGTTTTAAGATGACAGCCTTCTCATTGGAGCCTCCGTTGGTTAGATGACCCTGAAAAGCAAAAGCACTTTGAAAAATTCAATAACCATGACATGGTCCATTCTCAGGCAAACCTCCCTGCCCCCCATCGGAAAAGAAAAGAGATTATAGAAGTTCCGTTGAGTGGCAATGGAGCATGAAACATTTGGTGTCTCACAGCTATGGCCCCATCATTTGACTTTAGTCCGTATACCTGTATAACCAGAAAAGAAGCACCTCGTTTTCAGTCTATTTTTATGTTATTTGGGTCAGTAGAGAAACCATTTTTGTCACTACTTGGCATAGCTACAGAAAAATGGCTTGAATGCCCTGCCATTTCTTTGAGGATTCTAATCGGTTTTGTCACTTCCCTGCTTAAAAATTCCTTCAGTGGCTCTCCCTATTTTCTTTTTTTTTTTTTTTTAAGATTTATTTATTTATTTGAGAGAGAGCATGAGAGGGGGAGAGTCAGAGGGAGAAGCCGACTCCCCGCTGAGCGGGGAGCCCGATGCGGGACTCGATCCCAGGACTCCAGGATCATGACCTGAGCTGAAGGCAGTCGCTTAACCAACTGAGCCACCCAGGCGCCCAACTCTCCCTATTTTCTGAATAAAGTCCAGAATCTTTCACATGGCTCCACTAGGCCTGTCAGCAACTGGTTCCTATTTCCCTCTCCAGAATCAGCTCCCAGTGACCTCCCACAGGCTTTCTTCACAGCAGACTCAGTAAACTGCTGTCATTTCCCCCCAGCACTCTGTCTAGATTCCTGTCTTTCTTCATCCTCCCTCACGTCCTTATTCAGTCTTCCAGGTGAATTTTTACTTACCCTTCAGGAGACTATATTTTAAACTCCTCCCAGAATTGGCCATGTCTCATTCATCTCCAAATTCCTGGAGCCTGTCAGAAAGCCTGGTCCATCACAAGTGCTCAAAACAATTAGTGTGCCTGAAATGAGCTAAATAATTGTACATTTTCTATATTATCTCTTTCCCAGTGTCAAGAGTCTTCTGCTTATGCCATGTAAACAATTATTAGAAACTGCTCATTTAATTTTTTGTGACATCTCGCTAGCAAATCTTTTTGGTCATTACCAAAGTGCCTATTAAGAGCTGGATTATGAATTTCACCCATAAAAACATGTCCTAACACACCATTTAAGAATTCAACATAATCGGAGTTGTAGGAGCAAGATATCCCCTGGCTATGGGTTCAGGCTGTAAGATGAGCAATAAAATTTTGCTGCTCAAGAAAAATGTGTTTTCATTAGTGCTATGAGTACATCAAATATGAGAGTCTTAGTTGAAAGACAGTGAGCAGATCTTTTAAGGAAGAAACATGGGCTTGTGGATGATTAGGAGAATGGCCTTTTTCTATTCAGGGAATTGCATTTGTTTTCTGGAGGATCCAAGACTTCTTGGTTCATGGATCCCAGGAACCTCCTGACCTTGAACATTTTGGTCTGCCCTAGAACAGCCACTTCCACCAAATGAAACAGCCTTGATGTCCAGGATGAAGTTTTGTTCAATGGATCACAAATTCTAGAACGCTGAAATGCAGTCACACAATTTATGGTTTTTTTTTTTTTTGAATGCTTATTAGTTGGTTTGTTTAAATAGAATTCGATCCTCATTACCAAAACACTTGGCATGTTGAACGGTAATAGAAAACAGGAAAGAACAAGAGGACCTTCCAGAACACATTCCTTTCACTCTGCAAAAATCTGTATTTCTCTGGAAGTTATTGGAGAGACACTCAAGAACAGACTGTAATAGAAATGTTATCAATGAGTGTCGCTGCCCCTGGGTTATGTAAACAACAACACCTAACTAGTTCTGTTCTATTTCTCAAATTCTAAAAGTATCATCATGGTACAATATGATTTATGCAGTGTGTTTTGTGAAGAAGAGCCAGGAATGTAATAGGATAAGATTGAACAGAGGGTTAATACATTTTAAAAGATTTAGTTTACCTCTTCATGTTGTACTTCTATTTTCCTTCATCTTTTATATGCACAATACGTATTTTGACATTTAAAGCAAACTCCTCTAGTCCATGTTATTACTTACAGAATAATAGAATGCTGTCACCGTCCTCTTTTTTTTAATCATCATTATTTGTTGACATTCTATCTCCCCACCCATTCAAATATAATTATTTGTTGACCATCTACAAAAGCTGACTCTTAAGATATGAAATCTAACAGTTGTTTTCCCCAAGCTAAGTTGATTGAATCAGAATATTTTCCTATAAGAGATCAGGAAGCCTTGAAGGTTGAATAATTGAAAAACAAATCAAGCAAACCAGCAAGGTTGAAGTGCTATACGAAAGACTACAGGTAGACTGGAAAGGATGGGTGAGAGTGAATGGGCCTTTTCAGATTCTTAATTTCAATGAACGCATAGGCCATCGTGTCGGCTTTCTCCTCTGCTCTTCATTTTGGTTAATTCCATTTGCCTCAGAACCCATCTGCCCATTAACTGTGGAGCAACCTCCATTCCCGGTGCCTCAACTCAAAGAATCCTGTTTCTTGAAAGAGGCGCATTTTCCAGAGGACTCTCATGCAATCCGTGTAATACTAGGCGGTCTCGGTTTTATCTATCCTCAACCATGTTTTTTTCTTCAGTGACACTGTCAGGTGCACACGACTCATACAAGACCCAAACCCATGAAAATATTGTGGAGGTTTGCCCATCTAGGTTTGATGGATCAAGTCAAAAATGTATTCTAGTTACTTGAAAAGTAACACCATGAGCTTGTGACAGCTCTCTGTTAAGAGCAAATAGAGATTTCTGAAAAGGTTTTTTGAGGCCACATATCATGTTCTGCTATGAGTTTAAATGCATCAATACTGTGGCACTACTTAAAAAGAAAGCCATTGTGCTCCTTAAACACTTTCTAAATTGTTTAAATAAGGCAGCTTTAGAGGGTTTTGCTAGAAACTACAACTCCATACAGACTTTGCCATCTCCATTTAAGAGAAAGATCATGACTGCACAGAGCTTTCCAAATCATTTTTCTTCAAATCTAAGTAAACAAGGTATGAACATCTCATCAGTCATGCCAAAGTGAATTGCATTAGCATTCTTCCAAGTTGCAGTGCCAAATTAGTGTCTGGGAGCTTGCAAGTTGCACATGGACTCCATCAGTGGGAATCAGTTGGCCCTGTGGCTCAGGCATGGGAAAGAAAAGCGGACTATCTTGACCGGGCACTGACTCCCATGTCTCAGATGAAGGAGACGATTCTTACCACTAGAAACGAAAGAATGTTGAATCTCTTCCAGAAACTTACGTCATTTTTAAGAAAAATAACTCCTGTGAACACACATCTGATCATCATTATATTTCTTTAGTATCTTCCATTGGCTCCGCATTCATTATCTTTTGGAATTTTTTTTTAAGATTTAAAAAAAATTTTTTTTAAGTAACCTCTATACCCAACGTGAGGCTCAAACTCATGACCCCAAGATCATGACCCCAAGACTCAAACTCAAGACCCCAACTGAGCAAGCTGGGTGCCCCCCATTATCTTTAGGATTAAGTTCAAACTCCCTGACATGGCAGAGAATTCCTTCCAGAATCTCACCTCCTCCAAGCTCTTCAGGCTCACTTCCTCCCTCTCCCTGAGGCTGAAGCCATATGGAAACCCCCGTAGTTCTGCACGTCCATCCCATGCTGTCCACACACAGCCGCATCTTCTTAGAACACCGTGCCACCCCCACCTAAACCATTCCATCTGTCCCTTCCTATTTTCCCAGGCTCACCTGATGAATCACATCCTTCATGAGAACTTTCAGACACATGGGACCACTTCTGGCACCCAAAGGACTTTATATACCTATTACTTTTTTGTGTATCTCAGCTAGATTGTAAGCTATTACGAGGGGAAAATGTCGTGTTAGTTATCACTGTATCCCCAGGGCTTGACATAATGCTTAGCACATTGGAAAGCACCTTTTTTTTTTTTTTTAGGGGGGTAGAGAAGGAGAGAGAGAGCACCAGCTGGGGGCCAAGGGGAAGAGGGAGAGAGAGAATCCCAAGCAGACTCTGTGCCCATTATGGAGCCTGATGCAGGGCTCCATCTCACGACCCTGAGATCACGACCTGAGCTGAAATCAAGAGTCAGACGCTTAACTGACTGAGCCATCCAGGCGCCCCTGGAAAGCACTTTTTTTTTTTTAAATTCAATTAGCCAACATATAGTACATAATTAGTTTTTGATGTAGTGTTCAATGATTCATAAGTTGCATATAATGCCCAGGCTCATCACATCACGTGCTCTCCTTAATGCCCACTTTTTTTTTTTTTTTTAATTTTGATTTATGTGTGAGAGAGAGAGCATGAGCAGGGGGAGAGGCAGATGGAGAGGGAGAAGCAGGCTCCCTGCTAAAATTAATGGCCAGCTTTCTAAGTCAGTAAATGATGATAACAATATGCAACATGCAAAGACATTTTTTAAATTCCTTTACATATATTGACTCATCTAAATTTCAAAACAGCCCTATCTTAGGTTATTTTCCTCATTGTACATATAAGATAACTAAAGCACAGAGAAGTTGTGTAACTTGCCCAAGGTCACACAGCTACTAAGTGACTGAACCTCAGTTTGGACAGAGGCAGTTTTGTTCCAGGAGCTATCTTCAGAACCATTCGACACCGCTATCATCCATCTCCAATCATATTTTTAATAAGGAATACCTTTGAATTATAAGTATAAGCCTTAATCTATTGACTAATCCCCTTATTGTTAGACATGAGACTTATTTTTTTCAGTTTTCCAGTATGATAAATAATGCCATGATAAATAGCTTTCTGCAATCGTCCTTGTACAATTGTCCAGTGATTGCATTATGATAAATCCCCACTTACAACTTGTTCTTCTCTTGCCTTTGGACGCTATGCTCCTGCCACATGTGCCTTCTGTTAGTTCTACAAACTCAGAAATTTCTTCCATAACTGTTCCAACTGGATCCCCACTGTGGATATTCACTATCATTGCACATAATTTATTGCCTTTAAAGCATTGACATTCTCATAAAATAGATGTCTGATAGTCTACCTATTTATTGCCCCCTCCCTCACCCTCAGTGGACTATGAGCTCCATGAATCCATAGATCATGCCTATTTCATAGAACACTATTTGTCCAGGGTTTATTTCCCTGCTCAGGCTGTAGTGGGAAATACTAATTGAATGAACAAATTTAAGTGTAATTGCTGAGTCAAGGAAATGTCATGAAAATTTAAGCTGAGGGCACTCTCTCCCGAAAAACACAATGTAGAAAAAAATTCCAGAATCAACAAAACAGCAGACCTGTTTGTAGTAAAGATACAATATGATTAAAACTTTGAAGCAAAAAACTTAGCATCTTCCTGCATTAATTACCAGGAAAATCCATGTCCAAGGTGACCCTGGGTCCAATGTCATGTTGGGAGTTCACCAAGAGCGGGGACTACTTTTTGGACCAGCCACCTACCATGAATAGTGGCCGGAATACCAACTGCCGGGAACAGCGGAAATCCTGTTTGCTGATTCTAAATTCCTAATGAGGGTGCTGTTTGTTTAATAGCCTCTCTTCTGCCCAGGCCGTGTTTTAGAAGACAGTCTTTGCAATTGTTAATGGCTTCATTCATTTTTAACCTACAGCCCAGACTGCTGGTCACAGTCTCAATTCTTCATAGATGTACCGAAACCAAAGAGCATGCCACACTCTAAGAACTTACTGCAGTCATCAAAGGGCTCTTTGTTTTTCAAGCTTAGTGTTTCATTACAGAGAAAGACAAGGAAAGATCAGAATAGGGCTGAATGCGTCCAGTTGGAACCCTTAAAGTATATTTTGCTTTCAGCAATATTCAGATTGGCACAGGTGATTAAAAATGTACCTCCCGACCCAAATTTCCCAAGCTAAAAAAAAAAAAATCATTTTAAATAATTTATATTTGAGAAGACTTCTTGAGGAAGAAGTTTCTTTCACATCAGAAGAAAAACTGTGATTTGGCCATAAGCCAAGAAAATAAATTCATTGGTTGGAATCCTTTTATGAGAATGAAGAACAATTTAGTGTTTTATATGAAAAGTTTTTAAAAAGTTGGCTTTTGAGGGTGAGAATGAAAATGTAGGAGCTGGGGGAGGAGTGCCTGGGGGTTCAGTCAGTTAAGCGTCCGACTCTTGATCTCAGCTCAGGTCATGATCTCAGGGTTATGAGTTCCAAGCCCCGTGTTGGGCTCATGGAGCCTACCTAAAAAAAAACAAAAAACATATATATTATATATATATATGTGAATATATATGTTTATATATATTAAAAAGCATATGGTTATATGTGAAACATATATAAAACAATTACTTAAAACATATATATATATGAATAAATAAATAAATATGGGAGCTGTATCCTGGATGATACTAATGCTGTTGTTTATAAAATCAAGTGAAGTTAAGGGTGCCTGGGTGGCTCAGTCGGTTAAGCATCTGCCTTCGGCTCAGGTCATGATCCCAGGGTCCTGCGATTGAGCCCCGCATCAGGGAGTCTGTTTCTCCCTCTCCCTCTCCCCCCCCCATGCTTGTGCTCTCTCTCTCAAATAAATAAAGTATTTTTAAAAAATCAGGTGATGTTAAGAAAGCACGTGGTAGTCCTGCGCACTGTTGTAAATACAAATAAAAGCTAAAACAGGGTGTTTTACAAGTGATACATCTTACAATAGCAACTTTTCTCTGCTTAGCATCCCTGCCAAAAAAAACTTTGCAGGAAGTGAGGGAAACTTAGGGATACCTCTATGTGTGAACAATGAAAGTAAAACTTAAAACCCCAAACTGCAATCCTGCATTGCCCTGCAAAATACTCACAGGCTTTCTGTATTTTCATTGTTCTCAACATAGACCAAACGTGCTTCCCCACTCACACACCTGGCTCTGTTTCAGACATAAATGTTGTCAAAGCACCTTGCAGTGACTAAAAATGGTGTCATGGAGCCTCCAAAAGTAGGTCAGCTTCCCTTATTGTGTGCTCTGAGCTGGCCTGCAGAACTGAGATAATTTTTTAATCCTGCTTTGAATGGCAACAAAAGGAAGAGCAAAAATGTCTTTTATGGAAGACCCCCTTCCTTCCCCGCCATTACCAGAAGATAATTCTCTAAATTACAAAAGGGGAAAAAATGTGAACACAAAATAAAAATAGTGAATACCTTCAGTTTCTAAATCAGGACTTAGAAGTCTCTGAAAACCTTTGGAGGGAGAGTTTTTTTTTAGAAAAAGTGGGGGATGCAGAGAAACCACAGGCTTTTGACCTAGAAAAACCTAAGTTTAGTGTAAATCTTGGCATTACTTCACAGAGGAAGAGATCCAAGTGCCCAATAAACAGGTGTTCGATTGTGTTAGTCATCAAGGAAATGCAAAGTAAAATCACAAGGGGGTGCTTCTCTGCCCCCTCCAGAATAGCTGTAGTAGAAAAGACAAAGACGTAGACTCCCTTTCACTCTGGATGGGCTGTCTCTTGTACAGCCACTTTGTTTTACAGCCTAGTCTAAAGCTGACTGTGTTCATACCTGGTGAGCTAGAAATTTCACTCGTAAGCATGTAACACATAAAAATGTGTACACGTGCTCACCAAAGAGCATTGGGAGAATGTTTATAGTGCAACGATTGATAGTAGCTTAAATCTAGGAACTACTCAAATGCCTATCTACAGTGAATTGGATATACAAATTGGTAAATTTCTAGTACCATACAGAAAGAAGAATAAAGGATTTTTATCTATACACAGCAACATGAATCCATCTCATAAATATAATGTTTGGTGGAAGAGATCAGATAAAAAGGGTATGCATTCCTTTTATGTAAGTTACAAAAACAGGAACACCTGTGCTGTGCGTGAGAGGTCAGACTGCGGATTAATCTGGAGGAGGGAGGGTGATGGGACGGGAAGGGGAGCATGAGGGCAGCTTTTGGGTGGAGACAATGTTCCGTGTCACGGTCTGGATGCTGGTTGCATGTGTGTTCAGTGTGTGACATCCATCAAGATACATACAAATTTTACAAGCTTTATAAAAGTTCTGCTTCTCTACAATCACTAGCTGTGCATCCTTATGTATGATTGGACAGTACCCACTCTGTGTCAGTATTCTGAGTGCTTTGTAAATGGTAATGCAATTAATCACCCTAACTACCCTAGATGGTAGTTACAGTCATTATCATCCCTGCCTTACAGAAGAGGAAACTGATGTGTGGGCATGTAAGTAACTTGCCGAAGGTCCCATGGCTGGTACGTGTTAGAGCTGGGTTTCTAACCCAACCTTTCTCTCCACCACTATACTCTTGCTGCTTCTCTAGGAACTAAACATCTGTGAACTACCATTTCCCCTCTTCTAAAATTGGGATAACAATACATCAAGAGTCCTGTTGCATTAAGGATTAAATTGTAGTAATATATGGCAGTCACTGGGGCGCCTGGCTGGCTCAGTCGGAAGAGTGTGTGACTCTTGATCTCAGGGTCGTGAGTTCAAGCCCCATGTTGGACGTGGGGTCTACTTATATATATATATGGTGGTCATCTAGCCCACAAGGGACTTAACGTTGACAAAAAGCTTAACTGTTCTACCTTTCTTATCATAGCTGACCCTAGACCATCCCAATTCAGGGTCAACAAAGTTTGTCTCTCATATACTTCTCTCTCCTTTTCTGGTCCCCTTGGGACCCCATGTCCTCCACACCTTGTCCCATTTTTCTCCCCCTCTCCATCCTCCTAGCCAGTTCTTTCTACAAACTAGGGCTGCCCTGCCTGAATATGACCGAATGTCCCTCAATTTTACATTTATTTCAAAATTAACTTGTTCTATATTTTAGAGTTGCTAATGGTTGCTAAGTGACAAGAACTCACCTAATTAATATTATTCCACCAAGGTAAGCAATTTACATTTTAACAATAGTCAGCCAAAAGTGAATTGAGGGAATCTGATGTTGGAAATTATGAGCCAGGAACTATTTGGGGAAATGTTTTGGGTTAGATAGTGTAGTAGTAAGGATAACATTTCTTGGCATTTCACACCATCCACTTTAGTTTATGTAGACACAACTTCACTGGATCATCACAGCAATCCAGTTGGGTAGGTAGCAGTATTTTGCTCATTGCAAGATGAAAAAGCTGATGTGTAATGGATTTAAATTCATCTATTTGATAAATAAATAATAGAGGAACTACCCTATGCCAAATATTGTTCTGGGTTCACTGGAGCTTCTGTTCTTGAGAGAGGAGAGGGGCCATACACAACTAACACACAAGGCTATAAAGGTAATTGAAATGGTAGTAATGTTATGGAAAAAAAAGCGCTGAAACAGAATGATGGGTTAGAAAAGAACTTGCAGAGCTGGGCAGGGGCTCCGTTTCATCCTGAGAAATTCGAGGCAGGATCTCCTCTAACTTCTCCCTTCCTTGTAAATAATATTTCTCCACTCTGGCTGCACATAAGTATCACCAAGGAGCTTTTAAAAAATACCTGTGCTCATGCTCTACTCCCAGAGAGACTTTTTAATTAGACATGATACCTTTACAAGCAAAACACAATTGAATGTGGCCTTAAAAATGACAACACTTGCTTCTGTTGATGCCTTAAGTTTAATGTAAAATATGGACACACATACGTAGGTCTCTGATCACTCAGTTTTACTGAAGCTTTTATGTGTTGTCATTTTTTTTTCCCTGTGAGCATCTAATCAATCTATTTCTATGCAAGAGGAGAAAATACAGCCTACAAAACATAAATGAGCAGAAACATTTCCTTGCAAACCACAAACGATCCCTGTTGAAAATTTAAAAATCAGGGGATTAATGCTGTCCTTCTGGCCATTTGAATCAAGAAATCTTTGGGAAGTCCTAAGGGAAATCTTAAGTTGTGCTATTTTCCTAAATGTCTCTAAATCAAGTTTCCCCTGCTATTGTACACTCTCTGCATGGAGGAATTTCACTTGGTATCAAATGACATTATCATCCACACTGAACCCCTTCAGGCATGCGGGGCGTTTGTAGAGGAGGAAAGGGGAAGTCTTCATAGGAAGAATCTGGAATAACTCTTGACTTGTTACCTCATTCATTGAAGAATAAAGAGATCAGAAAAAAAGGAGACAAAGGAAAGGAATAAGAAAATGAGAGAAATTTGGGGGCATGGAAATGAAAGGGAAGGATGTGGGCTCTGTGGTCGAAAGCCCACTCAGAAGTCAGAGAACAAAATAAAGAAACACCAGAGAAACACATCCTTGTTCCAAGGCTGTTGCTCACTTGGGCTTGTGGCTTCCTTTTTGCTGATTGGAAGAGGGATTATTCAAGCAGGGTGGTCATTAATGATGCTGCTGCTTGTTTTCTCTGGCTCCATTCATCTCCCTCCAGCCCTCCTACTACTTCCTTCTTTGTACCGCCAGCTAGAGCCGAGGCCAGACCCAGCTTGCTTCTCTGTTGCCTGTGTAACCCTATGAAGTCCCCTTTTATATATATAAAAAAAAAATTACTTTAAAATCATCATCATCATAATGACTAATACCCAATACAATTATTATTCAATATCAGACACTTTGGAGACCTTGAAATCCACACAAAATCTTTTAACCAAATGATAACATTTTCTTAATTTAATGAAGGGAGAGAAAGACTTAGCTCAGAAACGTAGTTCCATAACCCTGACCCATGTTTGTGGTTAGCTATGATTTGGATCAGAAGAGGAGATGCACATTGTTAATAAAAATAACTTCTAACCCAACAAAACAAAACATGTTACCAGTCAGTCATTCTGGAAGGTCAACTCAGGGAATTGAGTGGATGTAAGAAACCAACAAGTTTGACAGGAATTGCGTATTACATAATTAAAGTGTTCTGTGTCAGAAATTGAACTCAGTTTCATGGGTAAATGCAGTCAGTGACAAACATATATTCAATTTCTATATTCAAGAAATGTGTAATCTATTGGAAAATTCTTGAAGGCATTTTCACGGAGCCAAATCTACACAAGTTTTGTGTCTAGACGGTTCTAAATGGGTAAACACAAATGTAGGAAGAGATTCTGCTTTCGCCAGCATCCATGAATCACCTCCTGTGAGCCACCTGATCTCATTAAATTCATGACCCCTCAATGTGGGAATTACTATCCCTATCTAACAAATGAGTACATTGTGGGTCACACAAGTTGAGTGACTTAGCCAAACTTAGTAGGAAGTAGAACCCACCAAGGAAGTCAGTCTTAGACTCCAAAGACAAATCCCCTTTCTATTTTACCACAAAATCCCAGTTAGGAAACATTTGTGGATGCCCAGGTGCTTGTTAAATTAGCTCATCTTTAATCTCCCAAATCAGTGAGTATCAGAATTGCCTGGGGAACTTGATGAACCTACAAATGCCCAGACCCTAGCATCCTTTAATGAGCTTGACTTCTGTGTTCTTTATTAGCTCTCCACCAAAGTTTGAAAGCCACTGGTCAAAACCATCCATATTACAGATGATCTGCAGAGGTTAGTAGTTTCCCCGAAGGCAATGGTGGAGCCTTAAGTAGAGCTCCAAATGGTGGAGCCAAGGCTCAACCCAGTCTGACCCCAAAGTCTTTGCTTCTGAACTTAGAATGCAATACCTGTAGAGATAGAAAGTATGGAAGGCATATGCTACATAGAACTGATACTCATTGCTGAAGAAGATAAAAAAAAATATCATATGATCACTGATAAAGAAAAGAAGCCTTGCCCAGTGAAATTTCCAAGCACGGTTTTGATCTCTAAGAGCCAGAGTTGATTTATAAATTACATGTCTGTGTGCCAACGTGCTTGTTGATCCTGGGATGCTTACCTCTTCTTTCTAAACCTTGCCATCATTTTCCTTTGGCTCTCTTCTTGGACTCCCATGCATTTTTGGCCTAAATGTGTTTGTCAATCTCTGCTTTGTTTGAGACTCCCTACTACACCTAAATGGTTAATTCAACTCTGTGTGTGTGTGTGTGTGTACATGAACATGTAAGTGTTTGTTTGAGATTCTCAAGGTAAGCTCTAAAAAGAATAGCAGAAGAAATGGTGTTAGGGTAGAGGTTTGGGAAGGAAGATTGTCTCTACTTTTTCAGAGGTCTGTTTCTGGAAAGTATCTCAGTCAAAGGGTGGTCAGTTGTTCCTGCTAATGTTGGCTAACCTGAGCTGTGTGACCCATTTGTCTCACACATGAAAAGCAAATGGCATCTAAAGAGAAGTTGAAAAGCATACATAGGAAGATTTTATAGGAAAAAACCTACAGGTTTAGAGCAAAATATTTTACAAGATTTCCAAGAGCCTCTACTGATTGTTTTTGGAATTGATAAAGACACTGTTTTTTGTTTTTTTTTTTTAAGTAATGATTTGGGGGTGGAAACTACTTGCTGAATTGAAGAGTCAAGATAAACAGTAATCATACTTATTTTCCCAGAGTCCAATGAGTTCCCAGAAGGAGACTGAGATTCAGGGGAACAAAATCTGATCAGATGCTCATTTGGCACAACGCGATCCCTCTGGGTCTTTCACAGTGTGAATTGGAAGCTGGTATTTTGCCACTTTCAGTAAAACGCCTCTTGCTTTTCTGCCTCGGCCTGTGCATCAACAAAATCTGCAGGACATGGTGTCACCGCTCAGCCCAGGGCAGATGCCACACTGATACCCTTTACTTTACACTCAGATTTTGCTTTACGCTCCAGAATGATTTTCAGATTCTATTCTTGCATTCTTTAGGTGCAAACTATTAGAAATCACAAAGTGTTCATCATTTCAAAGAGGAATCTTAAGTAAATGCTTCAGCTGTAATGCTATCTAAAAAGAGAGTCAGTTTTGTCCCTCATTAAGACACCCCAACACTGGCCATCCTTCACTTATTCAGATATGAGCTAGCTCCTTCTCTCCTCAAGCCCGGGCATGGTGCTCCCTCAGCATCTAGCACTCCCCTTCTCTCCACTCCCCATCCTGGCCCCCCACTTTTTCCCCTTCCATCTTAGCCCAACTGCAGCCTCCTTAGAGAGGCCTTTTCTAATGACTTCATGGGAATAAGTCCATGCCTTGGTGTTCTATTTGCTTCATGATGATTTCTTTCTTATACACTGTTATACACACACACACACACACACACACACACGTTTTTTGTTTACTTCCTTTGTTGTGACCTTCTTTGTTCCCCAATATCCTGAGAGCCCCCATAATGGCAAGGAACATCCCATCACCTAGCATCGCACTTAGCACACAGTAGGTGCTCAAGAAATTTTGAAACGATGGACCAGCAAGACTAAGAAGTTGAGACTGAGCCACTTTCTTGTCTCCATTCTCTACCAATTACCCTCCAATCATGTCTTTATATTCCAGAGGAGCCCTAATGAGTTTTCAAATAAGCTTAAAGGGATACTATCACTTGATGATGAAAAATGTAAGCTCACCCCCCAGCTTTGCCACTTCATAGAGAACTTGAGCAGAATGTTTTATCTTTCTGTGGGTAAGTCTCCTCATCCATAAGCTGGAGATAATGACTGGATCTAACTCAAAAGGTGGTAAGAACTCTTAAATAAGTTAACACATGTCATGCGCTTTTTTTTTTTTTTTTAACAGTGGGTGGCACATATTTTCTGGCTAGAATTCCTCAGGAAATAGCTCCAAAGGCCTCATACAAGGGTTCCGGCACCTGCAGGAATTCTAAGTGCACTGCAGGAGGTTAAAGCCACCCAACTGAGCGCCAGTGTTGTGTGTTTTAAATAATGATTCCTCACTCTAGCTTCTTGAGCTGGAAAGTAGGGTACTGTAATTATAATGGAGACTATGCTTCAGCAAGCTGAATTCCAAAGGACTTTCAGCACTCTGTATCCATGCCACCTTCATGCTTCAAGAAGCAGCATCTTATGTCATTAGCAGGATTAATTAATTTTACCTTAATAGATGGGTACATGGAGGAGAAGGATGCCCCGGGGCCAGAGGAAAAAGTGAACAGAGATGCTTGGGAAAGGTTGTAGCAACTCGAGTTCATAATGCAGCACTCAATCAGAACACGGAGCTATCTCTCCTTCAGATTTCCTCTTCTATCTCTCAATATAAATTTTAATTGGATTTATCTTAGGAAATTTCTCTTTCCAATTGTTTGCTGGCAAAATCAACCCTTGTGGGCATGTCCGATCACTATAATGCAATTAGGAGTTTGTTGATTTATCTCAAGAAACTGTTCCTTGAAGCATATTAGGTAAATCTCCCTGCTGCTATTCAGATCCTGTACTGCTCTAAGCAATTGGGCTGACTAATATTTGCTCTCCTGCTGAAATCAGAGGGAGAAATCATTAATCTTACTGAATAATTAACATATATGAGAGAAAGGGAGGCGTTACTATCCACAGCTGAGAGCAGTTTCAGGGGCAGTTGGGTAATTAGCAGCAATAGTAGGTGGAACCTCTTGCTCACTTGCAAAGGTTCTATCATCAAGAGAGACAATAGCTTTGGTGAGAATTTTGGTAAAGAGGAACAACTTTAAGCAAACAAAGAGTCATTGGTGACCCTAAAGAGAGCAGGCTCGGGGCTCGGTGAACTGAGAAGGGAAAAGGACCTGAGGAAGGAGAGATGATGTGGCTGAAATTTGTTCTTCAGAATCTACCCAGATGTCTGGAGTGTTAGAAGCAACCTCACCTACCAACTCAAAGCTCTTGACAAAAACTTTGAGCCCTGTAGTCTGCTCTGCCCCAGCTCTGCGTACCCAGCACCCTTGCCCTTACAGTGATGCAGCCCCACGTCCTAGTCCCCATCCCAGCAGATGTGAGAGTCCTAAAAGTAGGCCTCCGACTTCTGCTTCCTTGACAGAATATACTGGGACACTAAGAGGAGAGAGTCCTCCTAGGAAATTAGAGAACATATTCTCAGAAACCAACTAAGAGGTCAATATTCAGAACAGGAGTTCTTCAGAAGCAACCCCCTCCCAAAACATTGCTAGCTTTTAGTCTGAGAATCTAGCCTGGGCCTCATCTGATTTCTTCAGGATGTAGGAGAATCACAAGAAATCACAAATATAATTTCTGGAACCACCATACCTCAGGAACTTGGAATGATTTCACAATCTACCCAGTAAGCATTCAAATCTCTGTTCAATGATGGCCACATTTTCAGTCAGGCGCATTTTGAGGCTGCTTTCCTGGTGAGATTTCCACACTAAAGAATCAATGAATATGCTACTTAAAAATATGTTTAATTTATTTTAACCCAAGAATGGCAGTCAATTAAAATATTGTGCCTTGCCTTGCCTTGCCTTTCCTTTCTCTTCCACAGGGAAATTTGTATTGTCTCAGTAACTGGATACTTCTGTCTAGAATGTGTTACAAAGTTATTTCAGCAAGAATGAAATGAAATATTCTAAAATATTGCCATGTTTACTGTTTCCACTACAGCATCTTACAATCTAGATCCTCAAAGGATTGATTTTAGAATCATAAATAAATCTTTTCATGGGGGTGTGGTGATGCACTGAAGGAGAAGTAGCTAAGAGATTCACCCAAAGATGCTAGTTTGTGGCCAAACTACCAAGGGAAACTAGAGAATAGAACCTAAATCTAATTCCAAGTTTAGTGCCTGTTTCTATGCCTATCTGTCTCCTTTTAACTAACCACTTTGAAAAATTTATTTCATTTTGAAATATACAATTACGAAGTTATCTCAACCCTTGCCATGTGGGGAAGTTGCATCAAAATGTATAACATTGTTCCTTTAAAATTCTTTTTAGTTCATGGCACATTTCCTCATTGTGTTAGTATTGAACCTTGGGCTGATTTGCTTCGGAAGGTGTATGAGATAGCAGAGATTGAAAAGGGGTGATAAGCCATGTATCTTTTGTATGGTCTGGGATCTTGAGAGTCTGCAAGTTCTTGATAAATACGAGTTAGAGCAGAGAAATCATATTTGAATTTACTCTTCAGGATGCCAAAGCCTGGAGTCATATGAGCTGAGTCAGAATGAGCTTGGTCTTAGTCACCATCACCTACACAGGGACTGCTTTTCTTCTGAGCAGAGAGTGTGTCCCATTGAGTCCTAACGAAAAATCTGTTTACTGAGTCAGAAGTACTCTAAGCATAGGAGGTTCATGTGAAACAGAAGCTCCCAGAGCCCCTGAGGATAAACAGGGTAGTTTCCAGTTCAGCTGAACCATTACCCAAAACATCCACTATTGGTAGTGATCAAACCGTGGTCGGTGCTGTTTGCCTTTCCGCTACTAACCCATAGTGGTGTCAGAATAAAACACTTGCTCTCCAGCTGAGCTTTCCCATTTCTACCAGTTCAGCCTGGTTTCCTTATCTGATTCTAAAGAGTAAATAATGAAGCATTTTATCAGAGGCTATAAAGTACAGAACCCCACTCTTAGCTGAAGCTTAGCAGAGGACGGACATACTTCTCTCTCTCTCTCTCTCCATGGCTGCCAGGTCTTCATAATAAAATATACCGAATGGACTTAAGTTTTTGTTATGTTTTATTTTGTTTCAGAAATCCCTGAAAATTGAATCAAAGTGAGCAATACTATTGTTCACATCTAAAGATAGTCCATTTAGTCATTTCTTTATGCGTTAACTGGCTATGCTTATTGAACTCACAGTACATTTATGCCATACGATTAACTGTAAAAGCCTTACAAACTGTAAATTATAAAGTTACTTCTATGGAACCATTGCCCCAAGAAAACTCTCTCTTGCATGTTTTGGGGCCAAAGTGAATCCTATTGCTAAGCAATGCCAGGTGTCCTTGGCATTACCAGAAAGTGTTTGAAGAAAGGAATGTGTATAAATACACAAGTATTTGCAGACTTGTTTTTTTCCAGCACTTACTGGACCACCAATACTCCTTTTCCTAAGCCTTGCAGCTTTGAAGCACATGAGAGCAAATTTGAAAATGGGGAACTGATCCCAGCGAACAGCATAGCAGAAGATACGATGCAGAGCATGTATCAGGCGAGGGGAAAGAAACCTCTTTCCTCTTTTTAAATTTACAAATATAAACAAGATTTTGTTTAAGTCTTTTCCAGATACCACCATGTAGATGTCAATCTATTCTTGGAATCAGACTAATTATGAGATATAGCTAGTTTGTCGGGGTTCCTGGTGCTCAGTGATCCGCACAAATATATAGAACACATCACTGAGGGAAGGGGGCAGAGTAGATGCAGAAAGACAGGATAATCTGTTGCATTTTCAATATGTGCAGCTCAGAAGGTAGGCATATTTGCAGGTCACCTGTAAAGAGTGAACAGCTTCCTGTTTCGATGGCATTATTTTGTAATATTACGAGATACATGTTAGATAATTGTGCAAGCCAGCCTTGTTATTTAAAATATCCCCAGCACTCATTCTTTTTTTTTAAAAAAAAGATTATTTATTTATTTGACAGAGAGAGACGCAGCGAGAGAGGGAACACAAGCAAGGGGAGTGGGAGAGGGAGAAGCAGACTCCTTAATGAGCAGGGAGCCCGAGGCGGGGCTCGATCCCAGGACCCTGGGATCATGACCCGAGCTGAAGGCAGACACTGAACGACTGAGCCACCCAGGCGCGCCCCCAGCATTCTTTCTTGATGTCACCTCATGCTTGTTGAACGCCATGATCCTCTGGCACCATGGTAGACACTGATGCCATCCCCAAAATGAATTGAGTTCTCCCCCGGGGTGCTCACAGTCCGGTGTGGAAGTCAAACCCATTAACAGATAAAGTCAATACAATCCAGTAAGTATTAAAATTGAGATATGCTCCAAAGTCTCAGAGTGCTGTAAGCCTAGAGAAGAGGGGAAAACCAACTACCTGGAGAATTTGGGAAGTCTTCGCAGAATATTTGAGCTGGGTGAGTGGGAGTTAATGAGTTAATGAGACAAGCAGTGGGTGTGGAGAGGGACAGAAAGGGCTGAGATGGAGAGAATGCCGTAGTTGCAGAGCAGGGCATTAAATCACCTAGGGCTGTACCTCCACAGCCCACCTCATTCAACTTTTGTTCTGAGGGAAAGGGAAATTTTATTGTTGTAGGCATTTTACATACAGCTCCATGAGTCTGTGGTCCTAGGCATTATTCAGTCCTCATTTTTAGGATGAGGAAGTTGAGGAAACGCATACTAAGAGTAGTTACCTAGCCCAAATTCACCGTCATACTAGCTTTGCAAGTTGTACTTAATGTATTCCAGGTGCTATGCACATTATATATATGCATATATATATTGCCTGCTTTAATCTTCACAGCCCTATGAGATCATATTTTATTCCCTTTCAGTGCTGAGGACACTGAGGCTAAAGGCTAAATCACTTGCTCGTGGCACAACTGGGATTCGAACCCAAGTGTAGCTGATTCCCAAACCAATTTTTCCCCATAACGGTCACTTAAACTCATAAAGCAAACCCAAAGTGCTCCCAAGCTTTTCCCAGGCCTGATCCTGGAATCATCAAATATTACATTTTTCTTGCCAAATCTTCCCATCATCCTTCCATGCTGCACATTTATCCTTCATGTCCTTGTTTGTTATTCCTGAGTCTGTCCAGGACTCAGCACACGCTGATCCTGTCCTGTGTATTCCAAGGACTTGGGTGCACTTATAAAAAGAAGTTGACAAATACTTGTTTTGGACAGGCAAGAGAAAATCCTTTAGCGTCCAGCAGGTTGGGAAAATGACAGAAACCAGGGAATGTGATTATATGACTTAATTTCAGGGGCCGAGTTTAGTTAGAGTTGATGCACTGAGGAGAACGTTCGATTATATGCTCATTAATCTAGAAACATACAAACGTATGTGATAGGAAAACTGCAAGATTTATCATAAAATTGTGATTTTAAAGTTTTCCGCTAATCCAAAAAGCACTGGTGAAAATCCTAAAAGATGTGTCATTTGGAGAAAATAATATCTTTCCCCAGAGAGTTCATTTTTCCATTTCTTGTTGATCCTTCTTCTACTCTGAAAAAAGCAAAGAAAAAAAGACTGAAATGGTGTTTGGTCCTGCGTTTCACTTGTTTAAATGAATTTTTTTTTCAAACTTCATTTTATTGTTGCCAGTTGAAAGCCAGGAGGTATAATCTTTGGATATAGCTCTATTTTCCGGGTTCTGTCTCTGTTCAGCTTTAACCATCAAGAGTTCACATTTATGAAGCCATTCTTATTTTTCATTATTACGGACATATTTTCTTTATGCATTCTCTTAATACATTTGAATACAGTGTCTTAAAATTACATAACCTTTGCATTTTTGTTTCTTGGATTCTTTAGAAAATAAGAGTTTTTAAAATTTACTCATAGGTTGTTTCCCAATGCAAATTATACATTTAAAATTATTCTTGAAACTTATAACTTACACACGCGTATAAATGCATTTACTGTAAGGACAGTGATTGTTATGCAAAGCACCCTATGGAACATGAGCTTCTGCAGATGCTGAACATTGTCTACCCAAAGTCACATTGCTTATCATTATTCTTATATAACTCATAAAGGTAGGAAACAAATTGGTTACATTCAAAAACTGAAAAATGACTTTTTTGGGAAAAAGTCAATAGTACGCTCCTTTATCCAATCCAGAGCTTGGAGGACATGGTAACGCTGGAGCCCCAGCGTTCAAGGTTACCTGCATCTTCTCAGTTGGGTTATTGCATTAGATGCAGGGGACTATGTGTACTATACTTCTCCTCAGCCATTTTCCTCTACCCTGCTTCTTCTGGTCTCTTGAGCCCCACATCTCAGCTAAACACAAGATTTGGTCTTGTTTTTAATGAATATTGAAAATGAATTCTTCTGGCCTTTGCTGAAGTGTTTATGGAAATGACTTTAGATATTTAAGTTAATGGAGTTTAAATCATATTTCCTTACAAGAAAACAGCCATGCAATCCTGTTCCAGGACATCCTCACTCCTCGGTAATCCTGCATTTCATTCTGTAGCAACTGCTAGCATACATTAGTAAGAATATGTGATGCTCTGCTCTGTCGGTAATTTTTTATCTATTGTGGGCTCAAATCATAATGTGGCTTAAGTGTTAAGATTTAAATACATAGGCCAATGACATACAAGTTACACTTTTTATTTTTTTTATTTTTTTTATTTTTTTTTAAGATTTTATTTATTTATTTGACAGAGAGAGAGAGATAGCGAGAGCAGGAACACAAGCAAGGGGAGTGGGAGGGGGAGAAGCAGGCTTCCCGCCGAGCAGGGAGCCCAATGTGGGGCTTGATCCCAGGACCCTGGGATCATGACCTGAGCCGAAGGCAGATGCTTAACGACTGAGCCACCCAGGCGCCCCAAGTTACACTTTTTAAATAATCAAAAAATAATTGTAAGCAGAAGGTAATAAAAGGAAATAGAAACATTCACCCAGATACACGGTCTTCCTGGCACTGCTGAATCCTCACATGGGACCTTACCGCATCTGCATGAAGTAACAACATGGACAAATTCTTGAACTGCAGTTTTGAAAATGATGATAAGAAGTAGCCCTCATTTACTGTTTGCTCTCCGTGTAAGGCAATACGTCAGCAACTTTACAAACGTGACTGTATTTCTTTTTTTTTAAAGTTTTTTTTTTTTTTAAGGTTTTATTTATTTGACAGAGAGAAAGACAGCCAGAGAGGGAACACAAGCAGGGGGAGTGGGAGAGGGAGAAGCAGGCCCCCCGCGGAGCAGGGAGCCCAATGCGGGGCTCGATCCCAGGACCCTGGGATCATGACCTGAGCCGAAGGCAGACGCTTAACAACTGAGCCACCCAGGCACCCCACAAACGTGACTGTATTTCTATCTATTGTTTTTTCCCACCCCGCCCCCACTCTTCATTGTCTCCTGTAGATCGCTTCATTTCTCCCCTCCCCCCATGGATGGATATAGAAAGTAAAACTGTGGGAAGCTCAAGATACTGCCTCCCACCTCCACCATTTACAATATGTACTTTGTCTTCTTCCAGAAAAGAAGAAAGAGCCTCAGTTGCAGAGGTAAAACGGGAACAGAATATCTACCTCATAAAAAATGTTGTGAGGAACAAATCACACTGTGTCCATCCGGTGGTTGACACTTAAGATTTCACATTTTCTTTATCTTCTAGCTGGCAGGCTAAAGAGCTGACATTTTGAGAGTTAATTCTAATTCTATACAGGGAAGGGAGGCTAGAGTGAGGGGTTGGGAAAGAGGATTGCAAAAGTGTCCTAAAAAACAAAACAGAAAAAACTCTCTGTTCAAGCACTTAAGAGAAGCTTTTGGTTAAGGTAAGGGCCCTGTGCCAGAAGCTGTAGGAGAAGCCATTTTTTTTTTGGAGTATTGTTGCCACACAATGTTACATTAGTTTCTGGTTTACAGCATAGTAATTCACAACTCTGCAAGTTACGCTGTGCTCACCACAGGTGTGGCTGCCATCTGTCACCATCGGACACTATAACAATACCACTGACTCTACTCCCCATACTGTGCCTTTTGTCCTCATGACATACTCTTTCCATAAGTGGAAGCCTGAACCTCCCACTCCTCTTTCACCCATTTTGCCCATCCCTTCACCTCCCTCCCCTCTGGCAACCATCAGTTGTTCTATGTATTTATGGGTCTGTTTCTGTGTTTTGTTTATTCATTTGTTTTGTTTTGTTTTTATAGATTCCATATATAAGTGGAATCATATGGTATTTGGCTTATTTCATTTAGCATAATACCCTCAAGGTCCATCCATGTTGTCACAGATGGAAAGATCCTGTTCTCTTTTATGGCTGAGTAATATTTCACTATATATATATATATATATATATATATATATATATA
>NW_022589740.1:11206539-11215469 GCF_004348235.1 Phoca vitulina | reverse complement strand
TATATATATATATATATATATATATATATATATATATATAGTGAAATATATATGCATTGCACATCTTCTTTACCCATCTGCCTAACAACGGGCACTTGGGTTGTTTCCCTATCTTGGCTATTGTCAATAACACTGCAGTAAACATAGGGACCTTTTAAATTAGTGTTTTCATTTTCTTTGGGTAAATACCCACTAGTGGAATTAGTAGATCATATGGTATTTCTATTTTTTTTTTTTAAAGATTTTTTATTTATTTATTTGAGAGAGAGAGAATGAGAGACAGAGAGCACGAGAGGGAAGAGGGTCAGAGGGAGAAGCAGGCCCCCTGCTGAGCAGGGAGCCCGATGTGGGACTCGATCCCGGGACTCCAGGATCACGACCTGAGCTGAAGGCAGTCGCTTAACCAACTGAGCCACCCAGGCGCCCTGGTATTTCTATTTTTAATTTTTAAGGGAACCTCCATACTCTTTTCCACAGTGGCTATACCACCAATTTACATTCCTGCCAACGGTGCATAAGGTTTCCCTTTTGGGAGAAGCAATTTTTCTCTGTCCATGTTAAGGATAGATTTTCTGGTTTTCAAGATCAGCTGTAAAGAGACTCATCTAGGACCCAGTAAACATGTGATTTTGGATAGAACTGTCCTCAAAGACCACCCAGAATGTGTGATTTTTGTAAAACGCAACTGATCACGCGGCTTAGACTCCAAAGACATGAAAAAGTATGAGGAGGAATTACATTTCAGAGATGAGGCAAAAAAGAAGGCAATGTTTGAAGACCATTGTTATTTATCAGCTGCTAACTAAATAAACCAAGAGACTTTCCACTCTTTTTGAAAATGACTAGAACAACTATGAGAATGTCGACTCCCTTCTCCCATAGTCTTCCTGGGACCGTAGTCTTCCTGAGACCGTAGAGGAAGCCACAGTTGGTTGGCCAACTAAGAATTAGTAACTCACATCTCACATGGTGCTGTGCCAGAACGGGAACCTAGGGCCTTTTTAGGGACAACTTAGTTGCAAGCTATAGAACCCTATTCCGGCTAGATTCTGTGGTAGGTGGTTCATTGTCAGGACAAATTCTGAGATAACCAAGGGCAAGAAGCAAAGGTAAACCAGGTCTCTCATGAGGTTGTGTGATACCCTGCTCCATCCTCTCTCCACACACCTGCTTTGTCCTCCCACTTCTCTCCGTGATCATGTTTCTCAGAACCTCCTGGTTTCTATTCCTCCATGTCATCAATGGCTCAGGTTTGTCATCTTTCCTTTGGATCCAGTTGAAAATGTTCAGCTGCGAGATACAATGAAGCATCTGGAGGGGCAAGCCCATGTTGATAGTCAATATCACAGAGTTCCTGTGCTCTGTATTGTCTCAACTATATATTTTGTGTGTGTCTTTTGGGTTAAATTCTCAAGAAAGATACCATAATGGGCTGTACTTAATCCCTAGATGGGTTCCCTTGGGATCACGTGTCCATGTTGCTCTGTCAATGTGGCCAGAGGGTCCAGATCACCTGCATTACGTCTGACTGTCCCTAGGATCACTCTTTTAGCATAAATTGAAGAGAGAAGGCAATTTTTTTAAAAGGAGTGAGGGACATGGTCTGTTCAGACAAGGCCAGATGCTTCTCACAAAGCATTAGCTTGCAATCCTGGCAGTCCATAGATGAGGAAACTGAGCCTCCAAGACATTAAAGCTTCCCTTTTCACATACCTAGTAAGTTACAGAAATGGCAACTGATCCCAGATCTCTCTCTCTGACCCCAAAACCCATGCTCTTCCCATATTGCCTTACTAGCTAAATATTCAGATGGCCTGCAAAGATGGGGGCAATTAGTTTGAAGTCATGAGAACTCAGAAAGAATGAAGGTCTCTAAAATAGCTTCTACACTTCCAGGCAGTATGCTCATTATCTTGGAAATAAGAGATTTCTCAGAGAAGTTATTAATAAAAAATAAATGCTGCCTACAAATGCTATTAGAAACTAGTAATTCATGAGAGGTGAAGAAGCTGCTCCTGACCTGAAAATGGGGAGGAGGCAGCTTAAATTTAGGGGGCAGTGGGTGATACCCAAAAGCAAAAGAGAGACCTGGTTGATTGTGCTGGTCTCAGAGTTTTGCCCTAAATCATTCCTGCTGGCAGGACCTATAAGCTGCTGTGATTTTGCCACATCTCCCTTTTTTGTAAATGGGAACTTCAGACTTTTTGTGTCCCAACCTTGGAGAAACACTGGAAGAAGAAAGAATATGGGAGAAAAATATTCAGAAAATACTTGTGAATAGCAAAGATCATTAACCCAGTCATTGGAAGCTGGCAACACAAGGAAGGATGTAATAAAACATATTCTCTCTCGGAACAGAAAAGCGACCACTTTCTGGAAGGTAGGACGTGCGGAGAAGTGAATCCGAGGTGATATTCGGGAGGATAGACGGCGGGGGAGGGGCCTCCCACGGCCGCTTCTGGCAAGTGATAGAGCCACGGAGCACAAAATCGGAACTTTTAGAAGTCTGCTCCGCTGAGGGACGTCACTCCGGTGGCGAAGTGGGGGGTGGAACCCTCGCGGGACAGTGTGGTCTCAGGACCCTCGGGGTCACAGAAAGACCGGGGGTGCCTGAGTGCGGCAGAGCTCCCAGGTATCGGAGCAGGGAAGCCGGCTGCAGAGACGGAGCCCAGGCGCGGGCTCTCAGCTCGGGGTTGCTATAAACCGTGATCCGCGGCACAGTCGGGCCACTGCTCCTCCAGCAGGGACCCAACAAGCGGCAGATCCGGGGAGACTCACCTTCTTCCCCCGGGAGGAGAGGTGTGGGAGCGCACCGCAGGGATCTGCTGGGTTTGGAGACTCCACCCGGGGTCGGGTGCCAGAGATAGAAGCGCGCGGTCACAGGCCGGGTGAGCACGGAGTGCGGCCAGAGACCGGGGAGACGGGAGTGACTGACTGCTTTTCTCTGGGGGCTTGCTGAGGAGCGGGACCCCGAGTTCTCGGCTCCGCCGGGGCGGAGACTGGGAGGCCGCCATTTTCACTCTCCGCCTCCAAAGCTGTACGGAAAGCTTGCAGGGAACAAAAGCTCCGGAGAGCAAACCCGAGCAGATTACTCAGCCCGGACCGGCAAGGGCGGGGCAATTTTGCCTCCGGCAAAGACATTTGGGAACCACGGCAACAGGCCCCTCCCCCAGAAGATCAGCGAGAACAGCCAGCCAAGACCAAGTTTACCGATCAATGAGAACGGCAGAACTCCAGCGCTAGGGGAACACTGCACATAGAATTCATGGCTTTTTTACCATGATTCTTTAGTCTTTCAAAGTTAATTATTTTTTTTAACTGTCTTTTTTTCTTTTTTCCTTTTTTCTTTTTTTTTGAATTTTTCTTTTTCCCTTTTTCAACCAACATCTTATCAATCCCTTTTTTAAAAAAAAAACATTTTTATTTTTCATTTTTAAAGTCATATTCTATCCCTTCATAGTAGTTACCTGTATTTTTGGCATATATATATAAGTTGTTCTCTCTTTAAAATCTTGAGATAGTTTCTTCTAACAGATCAAAATATACTCTAAATCTCTAGTGTATGGTTTTTTTCTACTCCCCTGCCTGATCACATTCTCTCCCTTTTTTCTTTCTTTCTTTTTTTTTTAATCCTCTTCTTTCTTTTTTCAAACAACTTATCAAATCCTTTTTTAAAATTTTTTATAATTTCCATCTTTACAGTCATATTCCATCCCTTCATCATATCAACCCTTATTTTTGTACATATATAAGTTTTTCTTTCTTTAAAATTTTGGGAGGGACTTTCTTTTAACAGACCAAAATACACCCAAAATCTAGTGTGTGGCACTGATCTATAATCCAGCCTGATCATATTTGATCACATTCTGTTTTTGTTTTGTTTTGTTTTGTTCTGCTTTTGTTTGTTTTTATCTTTATCTTTTTCTTTTTTCTTTTTTTCTTTCCTTTTCTTTTTTCTCTCTTTCCCTTTCTTTTCCCACTGCTTCAGGTCTTTTCTGATTTGTTTAGAGTATATTTTCTGGGGACATTGTTACCCTGCTAGCATTTTGTTCTCTCATTAATCTATTCTCCTCTGCACAAAATGACAAGACGGAAAAAATCACCTCAACAAAAAGAACAAGAGGTAGTACCGACTGCCAGGGACCTACTCAATACGGACATTAGTACGATGTCAGATCTAGAGTTCAGAATCATCACTTTAAAGATACTAGCTGGGCTTGAAAAAAACATGGAAGTTATTAGAGAAACCCTTTCTGGAGAAGTAAAAGAACTAAAATCGAACCAAGTAGAAATCAAAAAGGCTATCAATGAGGTGCAATCAAATATGGGGGCGCTAACCGCTAGGATAAATGAGGCAGAAGAAAGAATCAGTGAGATAGAAGACCAAATGATGGAAAATAAAGAAGCTGAGAAAAAGAGAGAAAAACAACTACTGGATCACGAGGGCAGAATTCGAGAGATAAACGATACCATAAGACGAAACAACATTAGAATAATTGGGATCCCAGAAGAAGCAGAAAGAGAGAGGGGGGCAGAAGGTATAATGGAGCAAATTATAGCAGAGAACTTCCCTAATTTGGGGAAGGAAACAGGCATCAAAATCCAGGAAGCACAGAGAACCCCTCTCAAAATCAATAAAAATAGGTCAACACCCCGACATCTAATAGTAAAACTTACGAGTCTCAGAGACAAAGAGAAAATCCTGAAAGCAGCTCGGGAGAAGAGATATGTAACCTACAAAGGTAAAAACATTAGATTGGCAACAGACTTATCCACAGAGACCTGGCAGGCCAGAAAGGACTGGCAGGACATATTCAGAGCACTAAATGAGAAAAATATGCAGCCAAGAATACTATATCCAGCTAGGCTGTCATTGAAAATTGAAGGAGAGATAAAAAGCTTCCAGGACAAACAAAAACTAAAGGAATTTGCAAACACGAAACCAGCCCTACAACAAATATTGAAAGGGGTCCTCTAAGAAAAGAGAGAGCCTAAAAGCAACATAGACCAGAAAGGAACACAAACAACATACAGTAACAGTCACTTTACAGGCAATACAATGGCACTGAATTCCTATCTTTCAATAGTTACCCTGAATGTAAATGGGCTAAATGCCCCAATCAAAAGACACAGGCTATCAGATTGGATTAAAAAACAAGACCCATCGATATGCTGTCTGCAAGAGACTCATTTTAGACCCAAAGACACCCCCAGATTGAAAGTGAGGGGGTGGAAAACCATTTACCATGCTAATGGACACCAAAAGAAAGCTGGGGTGGCAATCCTTATATCAGACAAATTAGATTTTAAACCAAAGACTGTAATAAGAGATGAGGAAGGACACTATATCATACTTAAAGGGTCTATCCAACAAGAAGATCTAACAATTGTAAATATCTATGCCCCTAACATGGGAGCAGCCAATTATATAAGGCAATTAATAACAAAAGCAAAGAAACACATCGACAACAATACAATAATAGTGGGGGACTTTAACACCCCCCTCACTGAAATGGACAGATCATCTAAGCAAAAGATCAACAAGGAAATAAAGACTTTAAATGACACACTGGACCAAATGGACTTCACAGACATATTCAGAACATTCCATCCCAAAGCAACGGAATACACATTCTTCTCTAGTGCCCATGGAACATTCTCCAGAATAGATCACATCCTAGGTCATAAATCAGGTCTCAACCGGTACCAGAAGATTGGGATCATCCCCTGCCTATTTTCAGACCACAATGCTTTGAAACTAGAACTCAATCACAAGAGGAAAGTCGGAAAGAACTCAAATACATGGAGGCTAAAGAGCATCCTACTGAAGAATGAATGGGTCAACCAGGAAATTAAAGAAGAATTAAAAAAATTCATGGAAACCAATGAAAATGAAAACACAACTATTCAAAATCTTTGGGATACAGCAAAGGCAGTCCTGAGAGGAAAGTATATAGCAATACAAGCCTTTCTCAAGAAACAAGAAAGGTCTCAAGTACACAACCTAACCCTACACCTAAAGGAGCTGGAGAAAGAACAGCAAATAAAGCCTAAACCCAGCAGGAGAAGAGAAATAATAAAGATCAGAGCAGAAATCAATGAAATAGAAACCAAAAGAACAGTAGAACAGATCAACGAAACTAGGAGCTGGTTCTTTGAAAGAATTAACAAGATTGATAAGCCCCTGGCCAGACTTATCAAAAAGAAAAGAGAAATGACCCAAATCAACAAAATCATGAATGAAAGAGGAGAAATCACAACCAACACCAAAGAAATACAAACAATTATAAGAACATATTATGAGCAACTCTATGCCAGCAAATTAGATAACCTGGAAGTAATGGATGCATTCCTAGAGATGTATCAACTACCAAAACTGAACCAGGAAGAAATAGAACACCTGAACAGACCTATAACCACTAAGGAAATAGAAGCAGTCATCAAAAATCTCCCAAAACACAAAAGCCCAGGGCCAGATGGCTTCCCAGGGGAATTCTACCAAACATTTCAAGAAGAATTAATACCTATCCTTCTGAAACTGTTCCAAAAAATAGAAATGGAAGGAAAACTTCCAAACTCATTTTATGAGGCCAGCATTACCTTGATCCCAAAACCTGACAAAGACCCCATCAAAAAGGAGAATTACAGACCAATATCCCTGATGAACATGGATGCAAAAATTCTCACCAAAATACTAGCCAATAGGATCCAACAGTACATTAAAAGGATTATTCACCACGACCAAGTGGGATTTATCCCTGGGCTACAAGGTTGGTTCAACATCCGCAAATCAATCAACGTGATACAATACATTAACAAAAGAAAAAACAAGAATCACATGATCCTCTCAATAGATGCAGAAAAAGCATTTGACAAAGTACAGCATCCTTTCTTGATCAAAACTCTTCAGAGTATAGGGATAGAGGGTACATACCTCAATATCATAAAAGCCATCTATGAAAAACCCACAGCGAATATCATTCTCAATGGGGAAAAACTGAGAGCTTTCCCCCTAAGGTCAGGAACGCGGCAGGGATGTCCACTATCACCACTGCTATTCAACATAGTATTGGAAGTCCTAGCCACAGCAATCAGACAACAAAAAGAAATCAAAGGCATCCAAATTGGCAAAGAAGAAGTCAAACTCTCACTCTTTGCAGATGATATGATACTTTATGTGGAAAATCCCAAAGACTCCACCCCAAAACTGCTAGAACTCATACAGGAATTCAGTCAAGTGGCAGGATATAAAATCAATGCACAGAAGTCAGTGGCATTCCTATACACCAACAACAAGTCAGAAGAAAGAGAAATTAAGGAGTCGATCCCATTTACAATTGCACCCAAAACCATAAGATACCTAGGAATAAATCTAACCAAAGAGGCAAAGGATCTGTACTCAGAAAACTATAAAATACTCATGAAAGAAATTGAGGAAGACACAAAGAAATGGAAAAACGTTCCATGCTCATGGATTGGAAGAACAAATATTGTGAAGATGTCAATCCTACCTAGAGCAATCTACACATTCAATGCAATCCCCATCAAAATACCATCCACTTTCTTCAAAGAAATGGAACAAATAATCCTAAAATTTGTATGGAACCAGAAAAGACCCCGCATAGCCAGAGGAATGTTGAAAAAGAAAAGCAAAGCTGGCGGCATCACAATTCCAGACTTCCAGCTCTACTACAAAGCTGTCATCATCAAGACAGTATGGTACTGGCACAAAAACAGACACATAGATCAATGGAACAGAATAGAGAGCCCAGAAATGGACCCTCAACTCTATGGTCAACTAATCTTTGACAAAGCAGGAAAGAATGTCCAATGGAAAAAAGACAGTCTCTTCAACAAATGGTGTTGGGAAAATTGGACAGCCACATGCAGAAGAATGAAACTGGACCATTTCCTTACACCACACACAAAAATAGACTCCAAATGGTTGAAAGACCTCAATGTGAGACAGGAGTCCATCAAAATCCTAAAGGAGAACACAGGCAGCAACCTCTTCGACCTCAGCCGCAGCAACTTCTTCCTAGAAACATCGCCAAAGGCAAGGGAAGCAAGGGCAAAAATGAACTATTGGGACTTCATCAAGATAAAAAGCTTTTGCAAAGCAAAGGAAACAGTCAACAAAACCAAAAGACAACCGACAGAATGGGAGAAGATATTTGCAAATGACATATCAGATAAAGGGCTAGTATCCAAAATCTATAAAGAACTCATCAAACTCAACACCAAAAGAACAAAGAATCCAATCAAGAAATGGGCAGAAGACATGAACAGACATTTTTCCAAAGAAGACATCCAAACGGCCAACAGACACATGAAAAAGTGTTCAATATCGCTCGGCATCAGGGAAATCCAAATCAAAACCTCAATGAGATACCACCTCACACCAGTCAGAATGGCTAAAATTAACAAGTCAGGAAATGACAGATGTTGGCGGGGATGCGGAGAAAGGGGAACCCTCCTACACTGTTGGTGGGAATGCAAGCTGGTGCAGCCACTCTGGAAAACAGTATGGAGGTTCCTCAAAAAGTTGAAAATAGAGCTACCATACGATCCAGCAATTGCACTACTGGGTATTTACCCCAAAGATACAAAAGTAGGGACCCGAAAGGCTACGTGCACCCCGATGTTTATAGCAGCAATGTCCACAATAGCCAAACTGTGGAAAGAGCCAAGATGTCCATCAACAGATGATTGGGTAAAGAAGATGTGGTATATATATACAATGGAATATTATGCAGCCATCAAAAGGAATAAGATCTTGCCATTTGCAACGACGTGGATGGAACTGGAGGGTATTATGCTGAGCGAAATAAGTCAAACAGAGAAAGACATGTATCATATGACCTCACTGATATGAGGAATTCTTAATCTCAGGAAACAAACTGAGGGTTGCTGGAGTGGGGGGGTGGGGT
>NW_022589740.1:11205559-11206439 GCF_004348235.1 Phoca vitulina | reverse complement strand
TCTGGTAAGCGCTGTGAATTGTGCAAGACTGTTGAATCTCAGATCTGTACCTCTGAAACAAATAATGCAATATATGTTAAGAAAGAAAAAAAGAAGAAGAGGAATGTAGCAGGAGGGGAAGAATGAAGGGGGAGAAATCGGAGGGGGAGAAGAACCATGAGAGACGATGGACTCTGAAAAACAAACTGAGGGTTCTAGAGGGGAGGGGGTTGGGAGGATGGCTTAGCCTGGTGATGGGTATTGAGCAGGGCACGTTCTGCATGGAGCACTGGGTGTTATGCACAAACAATGAATCATGGAACACTATATCTAAAACTAATGATGTCATGTATGGGGATTAACATAACAATAAAAACATTGAATAATAATAAAGAAAAAGAACGCTTGCTATCAGACTTCCATGCAAAAGTGGGGCCGCAGTGCTAGCTTCATGAAACAAGTGGGGAGTCGTGTTCTGCCTTCTGCCGGGGCCTGAGTCCCACACGGAAAATGGGTCTGGACTCACTTGCAGTGCGCTCACGCATGCACACAGCAAAATGCGTCCACCCTCCGGCATGGCTACTTTAGCCGAAGCAGGAAATCTCTACAGAGTTGTTCCTTTGAGTTAGGTGGTTGGCTTTAGGCCTGCAGGCACACCCGGGGCAAGGGTACTAGCCTCAGAAACAAGAGGTGAGTTGAGAGCTGCCTTCCGCTCCGGCCTGTTTCTCACTCCATTTCGCGTATGGGACCCTTTCCCCGGGCTCTCAGACACGAGCACTGTCAAATTCCTCTGGCTTCAGGAACGGCAATGTTAACTAAAGCGCAGTAACTCTATAGCATTGATTCTTGGTGTTAGTAGCCTGGGAACTAGGCATCCAGGCACACAGGGTACAGCAGTGCT
>NW_022589740.1:11154035-11190559 GCF_004348235.1 Phoca vitulina | reverse complement strand
AAAAAAAAAACATTTTTATTTTTCATTTTTAAAGTCATATTCTATCCCTTCATAGTAGTTACCTGTATTTTTGGCATATATATATAAGTTGTTCTCTCTTTAAAATCTTGAGATAGTTTCTTCTAACAGATCAAAATATACTCTAAATCTCTAGTGTATGGTTTTTTTCTACTCCCCTGCCTGATCACATTCTCTCCCTTTTTTCTTTCTTTCTTTTTTTTTTTTTTTAATCCTCTTCTTTCTTTTTTCAAACAACTTATCAAATCCTTTTTTAAAATTTTTTATACTTTCCATCGTTACAGTCATATTCCATCCCTTCATCATATCAACCCTTATTTTTGTACATATATAAGTTTTTCTTTCTTTAAAATTTTGGGAGGGACTTTCTTTTAACAGACGAAAATACACCCAAAATCTAGTGTGTGGCACTGATCTATAATCCAGCCTGATCATATTTGATCACATTCTGTTTTTGTTTTGTTTTGTTTTGTTCTGCTTTTGTTTGTTTTTATCTTTATCTTTTTCTTTTTTCTTTTTTTCTTTCCTTTTCTTTTTTCTCTCTTTCCCTTTCTTTTCCCACTGCTTCAGGTCTTTTCTGATTTGTTTAGAGTATATTTTCTGGGGACATTGTTACCCTGCTAGCATTTTGTTCTCTCATTAATCTATTCTCCTCTGCACAAAATGACAAGACGGAAAAAATCACCTCAACAAAAAGAACAAGAGGTAGTACCGACTGCCAGGGACCTACTCAATACGGACATTAGTACGATGTCAGATCTAGAGTTCAGAATCATCACTTTAAAGATACTAGCTGGGCTTGAAAAAAACATGGAAGTTATTAGAGAAACCCTTTCTGGAGAAGTAAAAGAACTAAAATCGAACCAAGTAGAAATCAAAAAGGCTATTAATGAGGTGCAATCAAATATGGGGGCGCTAACTGCTAGGATAAATGAGGCAGAAGAAAGAATCAGTGAGATAGAAGACCAAATGATGGAAAATAAAGAAGCTGAGAAAAAGAGAGATAAACAACTACTGGATCACGAGGGCAGAATTCGAGAGATAAACGATACCATAAGACGAAACAACATTAGAATAATTGGGATCCCAGAAGAAGAAGAAAGAGAGAGAGGGGCAGAAGGTATAATGGAGCAAATTATAGCAGAGAACTTCCCTAATTTGGGGAAGGAAACAGGCATCAAAATCCAGGAAGCACAGAGAACCCCTCTCAAAATCAATAAAAATAGGTCAACACCCCGACATCTAATAGTAAAACTTACGAGTCTCAGAGACAAAGAGAAAATCCTGAAAGCAGCTCGGGAGAAGAGATATGTAACCTACAATGGTAGAAACATTAGATTGGCAACAGACTTATCCACAGAGACCTGGCAGGCCAGAAAGGACTGGCAGGACATATTCAGAGCACTAAATGAGAAAAATATGCAGCCAAGAATACTATATCCAGCTAGGCTGTCATTGAAAATTGAAGGAGAGATAAAAAGCTTCCAGGACAAACAAAAACTAAAGGAATTTGCAAACACGAAACCAGCCCTACAACAAATATTGAAAGGGGTCCTCTAAGCAAAGAGAGAGCCTAAAAGCAACATAGACCAGAAAGGAACACAAACAATATACAGTAACAGTCACTTTACAGGCAATACAATGGCACTAAATTCCTATCTTTCAATAGTTACCCTGAATGTAAATGGGCTAAATGCCCCAATCAAAAGACACAGGCTATCAGATTGGATTAAAAAACAAGACCCATCGATATGCTGTCTGCAAGAGACTCATTTTAGACCCAAAGACACCCCCAGATTGAAAGTGAGGGGGTGGAAAACCATTTACCATGCTAATGGACACCAAAAGAAAGCTGGGGTGGCAATCCTTATATCAGACAAATTAGATTTTAAACCAAAGACTGTAATAAGAGATGAGGAAGGACACTATATCCTACTTAAAGGGTCTATCCAACAAGAAGATCTAACAATTGTAAATATCTATGCCCCTAACATGGGAGCAGCCAATTATATAAGGCAATTAATAACAAAAGCAAAGAAACACATTGACAACAATACAATAATAGTGGGGGACTTTAACACCCCCCTCACTGAAATGGACAGATCGTCTAAGCAAAAGATCAACAAGGAAATAAAGACTTTAAATGACACACTGGACCAAATGGACTTCACAGACATATTCAGAACATTCCATCCCAAAGCAACGGAATACACATTCTTCTCTAGTGCCCATGGAACATTCTCCAGAATAGATCACATCCTAGGTCATAAATCAGGTCTCAACCGGTACCAGAAGATTGGGATCATCCCCTGCATATTTTCAGACCACAATGCTTTGAAACTAGAACTCAATCACAAGAGGAAAGTCGGAAAGAACTCAAATACATGGAGGCTAAAGAGCATCCTACTGAAGAATGAATGGGTCAACCAGGAAATTAAAGAAGAATTAAAAAAATTCATGGAAACCAATGAAAATGAAAACACAACTATTCAAAATCTTTGGGATACAGCAAAGGCAGTCCTAAGAGGAAAGTATATAGCAATACAAGCCTTTCTCAAGAAACAAGAAAGGTCTCAAGTACACAACCTAACCCTACACCTAAAGGAGCTGGAGAAAGAACAGCAAATAAAGCCTAAACCCAGCAGGAGAAGAGAAATAATAAAGATCAGAGCAGAAATCAATGAAATAGAAACCAAAAGAACAGTAGAACAGATCAACGAAACTAGGAGCTGGTTCTTTGAAAGAATTAACAAGATTGATAAGCCCCTGGCCAGACTTATCAAAAAGAAAAGAGAAATGACCCAAATCAACAAAATCATGAATGAAAGAGGAGAGATCACAACCAACACCAAAGAAATACAAACAATTATAAGAACATATTATGAGCAACTCTATGCCAGCAAATTAGATAACCTGGAAGTAATGGATGCATTCCTAGAGATGTATCAACTACCAAAACTGAACCAGGAAGAAATAGAAAACCTGAACAGACCTATAACCACTAAGGAAATTGAAGCAGTCATCAAAAATCTCCCAAAACACAAAAGCCCAGGGCCAGATGGCTTCCCAGGGGAATTCTACCAAACATTTCAAGAAGAATTAATACCTATCCTTCTGAAACTGTTCCAAAAAATAGAAATGGAAGGAAAACTTCCAAACTCATTTTATGAGGCCAGCATTACCTTGATCCCAAAACCAGACAAAGACCCCATCAAAAAGGAGAATTACAGACCAATATCCCTGATGAACATGGATGCAAAAATTCTCACCAAAATACTAGCCAATAGGATCCAACAGTACATTAAAAGGATTATTCACCACGACCAAGTGGGATTTATCCCTGGGCTACAAGGTTGGTTCAACATCCGCAAATCAATCAACGTGATACAATACATTAACAAAAGAAAGAACAAGAATCATATGATCCTCTCAATAGATGCAGAAAAAGCATTTGACAAAGTACAGCATCCTTTCTTGATCAAAACTCTTCAGAGTATAGGGATAGAGGGTACATACCTCAATATCATAAAAGCCATCTATGAAAAACCTACAGCGAATATCATTCTCAATGGGGAAAAACTGAGAGCTTTCCCCCTAAGGTCAGGAACGCGGCAGGGATGTCCACTATCACCACTGCTATTCAACATGGTATTGGAAGTCCTAGCCACAGCAATCAGACAACAAAAAGAAATCAAAGGCATCCAAATCGGCAAAGAAGAAGTCAAACTCTCACTCTTTGCAGATGATATGATACTTTATGTGGAAAATCCCAAAGACTCCACCCCAAAACTGCTAGAACTCATACAGGAATTCAGTAAAGTGGCAGGATATAAAATCAATGCACAGAAGTCAGTGGCATTCCTATACACCAACAACAAGACAGAAGAAAGAGAAATTAAGGAGTCAATCCCATTTACAATTGCACCCAAAACCATAAGATACCTAGGAATAAATCTAACCAAAGAGGCAAAGGATCTGTACTCAGAAAACTATAAAATACTCATGAAAGAAATTGAGGAAGACACAAAGAAATGGAAAAACGTTCCATGCTCATGGATTGGAAGAACAAATATTGTGAAGATGTCAATCCTACCTAGAGCAATCTACACATTCAATGCAATCCCCATCAAAATACCATCCACTTTCTTCAAAGAAATGGAACAAATAATCCTAAAATTTGTATGGAACCAGAAAAGACCCCGCATAGCCAGAGGACTGTTGAAAAAGAAAAGCAAAGCTGGCGGCATCACAATTCCAGACTTCCAGCTCTACTACAAAGCTGTCATCATCAAGACAGTATGGTACTGGCACAAAAACAGACACATAGATCAATGGAACAGAATAGAGAGCCCAGAAATGGACCCTCAACTCTATGGTCAACTCATCTTTGACAAAGCAGGAAAGAATGTCCAATGGAAAAAAGACAGTCTCTTCAACAAATGGTGTTGGGAAAATTGGACAGCCACATGCAGAAGAATGAAACTGGACCATTTCCTTACACCACACACAAAAATAGACTCCAAATGGTTGAAAGACCTCAATGTGAGACAGGAGTCCATCAAAATCCTAAAGGAGAACACAGGCAGCAACCTCTTCGACCTCAGCCGCAGCAACTTCTTCCTAGAAACATCACCAAAGGCAAGGGAAGCAAGGGCAAAAATGAACTATTGGGACTTCATCAAGATAAAAAGCTTTTGCAAAGCAAAGGAAACAGTCAACAAAACCAAAAGACAACTGACAGAATGGGAGAAGATATTTGCAAATGACATATCAGATAAAGGGCTAGTATCCAAAATCTATAAAGAACTCATCAAACTCAACACCCAAAGAACAAAGAATCCAATCAAGAAATGGGCAGAAGACATGAACAGACATTTTTCCAAAGAAGACATCCAAATGGCCAACAGACACATGAAAAAGTGTTCAATATCGCTCGGCATCAGGGAAATCCAAATCAAAACCTCAATGAGATACCACCTCACACCAGTCAGAATGGCTAAAATTAACAAGTCAGGAAATGACAGATGTTGGCGGGGATGCGGAGAAAGGGGAACCCTCCTACACTGTTGGTGGGAATGCAAGCTGGTGCAGCCACTCTGGAAAACAGTATGGAGGTTCCTCAAAAAGTTGAAAATAGAGCTACCATATGATCCAGCAATTGCACTACTGGGTATTTACCCCAAAGATACAAAAGTAGGGACCCGAAAGGCTACGTGCACCCCGATGTTTATAGCAGCAATGTCCACAATAGCCAAACTGTGGAAAGAGCCAAGATGTCCATCAACAGATGATTGGGTAAAGAAGATGTGGTATATATATACAATGGAATATTATGCAGCCATCAAAAGGAATGAGATCTTGCCATTTGCAACGACGTGGATGGAACTGGAGGGTATTATGCTGAGCGAAATAAGTCAAACAGAGAAAGACATGTATCATATGACCTCACTGATATGAGGAATTCTTAATCTCAGGAAACAAACTGAGGGTTGCTGGAGTGGGGGGTGGGGTGGGAGGGATGGGGTGACTGGGTGATGGACACTAGGGAGGGTATGTGTTCTGGTAAGCGCTGTGAATTGTGCAAGACTGTTGAATCTCAGATCTGTACCTCTGAAACAAATAATGCAATATATGTTAAGAAAGAAAAAAAGAAGAAGAAGAAGATAGCAGGAGGGGAAGAATGAAGGGGGGGAAATTGGAGGGGGAGAAGAACCATGAGAGACGATGGACTCTGAAAAACAAACTGAGGGTTCTAGAGGGGAGGGGGTTGGGAGGATGGGTTAGCCTGGTGATGGGTATTGAGGAGGGCACGTTCTGCATGGAGCACTGGGTGTTATGCACAAACAATGAATCATGGAACACTATATCTAAAACTAATGATGTAATGTATGGGGATTAACATAACAATAAAAAAAATTAAAAAAAAAAAATAAAAAAAATAAAAGGCCCCAAAACAAAAAAAAAAAAAAAAAAAAAAAAAAAAAAACATATTCTCTCTCTCTCTCTCTCAGAAAACCCTAATGTACTTTTCTAATTTACAGAATTAAACTGGAAGATTTGGATGCCTTTAGGCCTTTGCTAGTTGCAATAAAACTTCTTTACCTTTTCTGATGCTGTGAATTTCCTGAAATTTCTCCATAGCTGTCGGACAATTGCTTTGTGGATGGCGTTTGCCAGTGTCATTCAGGGAGCATTCAATAGCGCCTTATCTGTAGCTTAACGTGTTTTTACCTCCCCATGGCAGAACATAATAGTATGGGGGCGCCTGGGTGGCTCAGTCGTTAAGCGTCTGCCTTCGGCTCAGGTCATGATCCCAGGGTCCTGGGATTGAGCCCCGCATCGGGAAGCCTGCTCAGCGGGAAGCCTGCTTCTCCCCCTCCCACTCCCCCTGCTTGTGTTCCCTCCCTCACTGTGTCTCTCTCTGTCAAATAAATGAATAAAAAAATCTTAAAAAAAAAAACACCAAAATACTATGAAAGGAAATGTAAATTTCCATAAAAGGTAAGGAGACACTCTCCCTCTGGCTTCTGCATAAGAGAACTTTCCATGAAAGCTTCCCATGAAAAGAGCACTAGAGGGCAATAAATTCAGTTACAGTGATGATAAACAGAAAAACATTTCAGTATGTTGGTAATAACGTGTAATATAAAACCATGATCAGTAAGACTGAGCCCTTCAATTGTGACAGTCATGGAGAATTCTAGAATAAAGTTGCATGTTATTTGAAATGGAATTTCCTTCTATATGGTGCATTTTGAGGCTAGCATTCAACCTTTAAGCTGGAAATTTTCTGATTAAACCCAATGCCTGCCATGGGGAGAGTTGTCAACACAGGTCTCCTCTGATTGGAAGATCTAGCTGACATGTTCTGCGTTGTGGATATCTGTGATCTCAAATCTGCAAGGTTGCAGACACCTTTGAAAATGCAGTCTTTAAGATACCTTCCCTATGCACACCCAGCCCCGAGATGATTTCCTACCAGTTATAGTGCGTGCAGGACCAACACAGCCAAGTGCATCAGATAGATACGCAGAAGACTAAGTAAATTATAGCAAATTTCAAATAATGGGCATAGAGAAGTGGTTCTGCTTGTTAACTTCTATTATTAAAGCCCCGGACTGGGTTGTGAGTTGAATTAGAAAGTGCTGTCGTGTTTCTTTGAAGGAGTAATAGGTGAAGAAAAAGTTGTGGCTTTTTTCTGGGACGTTTTAAGATCTAAAAAAGAAAGTTTACCTTTGGTATCATCCTGCCTCCTTTTCCAATGCCACTTCTTTTTGGGAGAGCCTACTTTTTCATTTTTTGGTGAATCTCTCCATGGAATCACATGCAGTCTTGAGATTCTGCAAAAGATTAGGCTTCATATGTTAGTATCTCTGATTTATATAGCCCTAAATCTTTACAAATAAATACAGATAACTTCACAAGTATGTTAGTTTGGGCTGGACCTGAAATACTTTACAAATGCTGCTCTGTCTCACTTGAGTCTTGGGGACACCGCACTCTGAATGAAGGTCACACAAACTCAGATTTTTAGTTTATTTCCATTTCTTGTCAAATTACAATTTTGGGAAGGAAACCATTATAGGTCATCTTCTTGTCAATACCATTGATTATCAGTCTCTTCACCAGCAACCTATGGATCGTCTTCGGTCTTCCTGAGACATGGACTTTTCTGTGTGGATTAAGAGTAGTTGGTTGAGATACGCAGATTGTACTTTTGTTTTAAAGGTGGTTGGAGGTGTTTTGGATTTTTTTCAAACACACCTTTTTATTTCCTAGTTATGAGCAGATCATAAGATGCCTCACTGAAACTGAGCTCTCGCCGAAACTGATGCTGTTTTGAGAGGAATCAGTCTGGCTTCATTTCTACATTGTAAACAATTTCTGAACCCAGGAAAGGTGCTGTTCTCCTCCAAGCCCTAATTGTGTTTAAGGGAATGTCTAACTTGTATTGACAGTGAGAAATTTGTCTCCATTGGGCTGGCTGAAAGGAGATATTGTGCTTTTCCATCCATCTTAACATTAAATTATTTTGGAAGATGAGACACTGCTGATGCTGCTCTCCACCACCCCTCTCCCCACCATCTAATCCATATTCCACCAACACTTGTACTGTGATATCTACCATAGAAACAGTATAGAATCTGTAAAATGACTCCTAATCTTTCTATAGCTGCTCTGTTTGAGACCCACCCGGGATTCCTATATAGCCTCCCCAAAACATTTACCTTTGTGTCTCTAGGAAAAGGGTCTGGTTTAATAGGTCATTGCTGTCGGGTGGTGATTCATCATTTATTTGCCCTTAGCACTCTCAAAAACGTATTTTTCCATCAATACTGAGCAAAGACTGGTTTTGTGTTTGAAATATGCTTCTCATTTTCAGGTTCAGTTGGGGCTTGTGAGCAATTTCAATAATATCCATATGCAAAGTAGACTTCATTGAACACCCTTAAGCAAGCCTGCTCAAATCAAAAGTTGCTATGTAGCAAATTTAAATGTTGGAAAAACAGCACCATCTGCTGGAAAGGGGCAGGTAGGGAAACACTTGTTAGCCAAATATTGGAGAATCTGAAGGCCAAAATCCTTGATTAGCTCAAATCTGTGCATGTTTGTATTCAAGTAATTCACATAACAAAGTAGCAGTTGTCATCTCAGTGATAATGAGGCCTCATGACTGAGTAGAAAGTGCACAGAATGAAAGTAGGCTTCTTATCCTGGTTCAGCCTTCTTCATCTTATTTTGTCTTCTTTTTTTAATCCGCGTGTCCTTGAGGAAATCGCTTCTTTAAAATAAGAGTGCCTTGGGAGGGAGTTAGAGATGCAGAGTAAATAGGGGTTAGGAGTCCAGGCTGTGATGTCAGCATGGCTGGGTTCAAATCCCAGGACTTCTGTTTCATAGATGTGTGGCCATAAGCTGGCTCAAACCCTCTTCCTCATCCTCAGCTGTAAAATTGCTGGAGGGGTGGTAATCAAAACAAAGCCATTGAATGAAATGAATGAATGAATGAATGAATGAATGAAATAAAGAGTTCCTTATGTGTGTCTGGTGGGGGGGTTGGGAGGGGAGGGAAATGGTACCTAAACTTCCTGCCTCCCATTAGTCAGCTGAGAGAATGGTTGCCAAAGTACTTAATACCCTGTACGTCACATTAGAGCTAGCTATAAGATATAAGTATTAGTGTTAGCATTTAGTCAAATTTTAACTGAGCAAGAAGTGATGGAAACAGCATGGGGCTGATGAGCACTCTAATACACTGCCAGAGAGAGCAGTGTTAATTGAAAAAGTAATTTGGCAACAAGAGGAAAAGCTTTAAAAACATTCATTTAGTTTGACTCAGTAATTGTACTTCTAAGAATCCATCCAAAGAAAATCATTAGAGACATGGAAATAGGTTTATGGTCAAAAATGTTCATACCAGGGCGCCTGGGTGGCTCAGTTGGTTGAGCGATTGCCTTCGGCTCAGGTCATGATCCTGGAGTCCCGGGATCGAGTCCCGCATCGGGCTCCCTGCTCGGCAGGGAGTCTGCTTCTCCCTCTGACCCTCCCCCCTCTCATGTGCTCTCTCTCTCTCATTCTCTCTCTCAAATAAATAAATGAAATCTTTAAAAAAAAAAAAATGTTCATACCAACATTGTTTATGATGTTGAAATACTGGAAATACAATGAATGATTATCAGGAAGGAATAAATAAATCACATGATAGAGTATTATGCAGCATTAAATATCATATTTTGAAGTTTCCTGATTTAAGGAAATATTCAGGATATAGGGTATGAAAGCGGATGGCCAGTGTGATTATAATTTTGGGAGGAAAAAGAAAAGGAATCAAGGAAGGAAAAAAGATATTAATGGACACTCAACAGAATGTCCGGAGTGGTTATTTCTGTTATTGGAGGATGTTCACAAGCACCCCTGGTCCCCAGAAGTGACACCCAAAAATGTCTCCAGGCTGTTAAATGTTCTCTGAGGTGGGGTGCAGAATCACTCTTCATTGAGAACCACTGGTTTTTTTGTTTGTTTTTTATTATGTTATGTTAATCACCATACATTACATCATTAGTTTTTGATGTAGTGTTCCATGATTCATTGTTTGCGTATAACACCCAGTGCTCCATGCAGTACGTGCCCTCTTTAATACCCATCACCAGGCTAACCCATCCTCCCACCCCCCTCCGCTCTAGAACCCTCAGTTTGTTTCTCAGAGGCCATAGTCTCTCATGAGAACCACTGGTTTAAAGGAAAGAAGTAAAATCAAGTTACTTCCGTGCTTGCACATTATTAGGCCCAGCTTGATCAATAAACTGGTTAGAGGTATCAAACTTGAAGAGTGACTTACCAGCTTTCCAGGGTCTTGCCTAAAGGAAATTCTCAGGAAGTGGATTTGACATCTGGCAAGAAGGACTCATAGGAGATATGGATCTATGCACACACTGAAAAAAAAATTTTTTTTCTAACTCATGACCCTGAGAACTGAGCATCTTTCCCTTTATATCAGCTATATTACTTTGCAGTCATCTCTTGGGCAAAAGAGACTCAATTCTCATCACTGACAAGTGATGATGACGGGTTTTTTTTCTTCTTCTTTGTATTTTCTCCATGTTCCATAGTTGGCTACAATTAACATGAATTAATGTTATCAGGGAAAAAAAAAAAACTTAAATATGTTTAAGAACCCCCTGCAGCAGTCTAGGAAGCAAATGCTCCAACCCTGGCTTGGAATCCCGACACATTTCATCTTCTCTTTGTACCCCTTCCATCATCTTAACGTAGGACAAGCTTGCATAATTGCAGTAGTAAATATGAACATGTACTGAAAAGTGTGAAATGCCATGGGGATGAAAACTTAGTTGCCTTAAGTCACGTTTCCCTTCGGGTTTTCTAGGCTTTGTTTTCATCAGCTCGTTTACCCAGCTTTTCAAAGGAATGAACCAACCGAGCCATTTGTAGGATGCAGTGAATTGTCCCCGGAGACCCACCGTAGTTTCTGATAGGTCTGCTAGCCTACCCCATTTAGGAAGCCAAAGTCAGGAAGGCCAGTCACTTTTGCCCTCGGTGTGGGCACGATTTCTGATAAGCCAATCAGGAGCCCTGTGGCAGATGAGCTTATAGCCGATGAGCTGTGCAACGTGCTTACGGAGTCTCTTCTCTTTCCTCACGTCCAAACATTACATTCTATATAACCTGCTAGTTACCTGCAAGATCTCCTTTTGAAAAAGAACCTCTTTGGAGGTCCAGCCTCAATATGTGGAGGGAAAACAAGCGTGAGACCACTTAGCTCCACAGCAATAACCAAAATCAAATAAAATGAGCTGGCCGCTTCCCTTAACCATTTTTTGAAATGAAATTTTCTCACCAGTGGAGTATCAGTGTGTGAGGGTTTAGCCACAAGCTAAGTTAAAGGAGTTGTAATAAGTTCTGAAAGCCATGACTGAGTAGAAAACATGGTAATCAGAGGAAAGGATTATGTATTTTCGAATAACAGCAGGTAGAGTATCTGCAGAAAACACACAGATGCAAAAATGTAGACTCACTTTGTGTTATGTAAACTCCTTTTGTGAATAGCTTTATCGAAGTATAATTCACAGAACATTAAATTAATTTATTTTAGGTGCGTCCTGCAGTAATTTTTAGGAAATTTACAGAACTGTGCATTTTCAGCACACCAATTGAACTTCTTTTTGAGGCCTAACACATTGGATTGTCCAAGTCTACCATAATAACGTAATGCGTGGGGACATGTGTGTGTGGCTGAGGACAGGATTTGGAGAGGTGGTGTTTATTCAGCATTGAATTCCTTTTGCCAAGAATAGATTCTAAAGGAATGTAGTGCATGCAAAGAGAAAGATGCGTAGGTTCTTCAGAGTCCTAGTTCAGAAAATCTTTCATCAATCTGCACATAGATATGTATGGAATAAGGTATTCTTTGGTATATGAATTTCCACTTAACATTATGTTAATGAGATTCACCCACATGGGTGCACATAGGAGGAGTTGATTCTTTCTCACTGCCACGTAGTATTTCATTGTGTGAGCATGCCACAATTCACTTATCTCTTCCACAATGAATAGAAATTTGGATTGTTTCCAGCTTAAGGCTACTCTAACTAATGATACCATACACGTTCATCTACATGTCTTTTTTCTGAACACGTGTATGTGTTCCTGTTGCTATTTGCCTGGGAGCAGGATGGCTGGATCCTAGGGTATGCATATATTCAACATTAGTAAGAAATTCGAGGTCGTTCTATCAGTTTACACTCCAACTTATAGCAATGTATGCCCCGCCCAGCATTCAAGAATTTCATTCTTGCCTCATCACCAATATGTCATATTGTTGGTCTTTTTACTTACAGCCATTAGGTGGGAATGTACCAGTATTTCAGTATTTCATTGTGGTTCCACTTTTCATTTTCCTGAATACATTTTAATATGTTTATTGGCCATTTGGATTACTTCAAAGGATCTCATCAAGTACTTTGCCAACTTTTCATTAGATTGTGTGTTGGACCCAATTTCTATGCCCTCCCCCAATTAACGCAGTCCTTCTAACCCCCACTCTTGGACCCTTAGCTGCTTGCTCAACGGACTGCCTAAGTGGCCAGTGCTGTGGTCTCCTTTCCTATGCCGCAGGCTGCTTAGGGCTCCCCCAGCCTGAGGAGCTGGTCATTAGCATGGTCTTCCTCATGCCCACCGTGCTGCAGCTACAGCAGTTCTGGCTCCCAAGCCCAACCTATAAGACTTTGGAGAGTCTACGTCTCCCACCACCTCCCTAGGGCTACCTGGAAAGGCAGGTGACCTAACCTAGAAATGTAAAACAGTTAATGCCCTAGTGCGGAGTACTTTGACAATGAGAGACCAGAGCTAGAAGAAAACCGGCATACAAATTCTTCCCCTTCCCTCCTTGCCATATACTCTTCTGACCTAGGTATTTGTGTCCTGTCCCTATGTCTTATAGGGAGACTGAGCAGTCTAGCAAGTTCTGGGTAGCTAGGTATGTGCCTTCCCTTCTTCCCTACCTCTCTTCCCTATCTCCCTCACTCTTGCTGCCCTGGACTTCTTATGTTCCAATAAAGCAGTATCTCATTAGCTTTCCCTCAGGGTTGGTTTTTTAGAGGACCTGGACTATTGATTTGTATTTATTGATACAAACTCTTAATTGATTAGATGTATTACGAATATCTTCTATCATGTGACTTGCCTTTTAATTCTTATAATGGGTTATCTCTTGAGCATATTTATTAGCTATAGAGATGACAAACGGTTATTCATTGCACGTCTAATTTCCAGGTATTCACAAAGTGCTGTTGCATCTATTTATAGCAGTAAATCTGTTGGTCTCTTTGTACGGTGGTAGGTTACTCCTCAGAGTAATCAAATTCACTTTATTGAGAGAAAAATGGCATAATTACAGCTAAATAGAGGCCATTCCCCTCGGTTGGTTTTAATGACAGTGAAAATTCTAGCATAGGTACTTTGGTATCTTCTGCAAGACGTTCGCAGTTACTACTGGTCTCTACATAAAGGGAAGAGGGACTTTTAATTAGTTTTGAAAATGTTGACTTAAGAATTAAACAGCTTTCTTTACTGAAATATTTATGCTCTTTTGTTATGTTAATATGTATTGTGTATTGGGTATCTCCAGAAGGAGATTATAGTGTGTACAATCTCAGACATACTTAACTTCAGATGTCTATTAAGCAACATCTTGCAGGAATAATGCTATGAAAGGCATAGATTTGGAAATAGTACTCCGGAATGTGACCTACATTACATTTGTAGGCTTAGACATTCTAGTGGAGGAAAATGGATAATTAATGATTGGCAGGAGCCATATCTATTTATTATTGATGCCCAGGAGATGGCTTTTTAGGATTACTGGCATCTCCCCCGCATATCTTGAAACCTGCCAGAACCGTTGAGTGTTTGCTTACCTGCTGCATTAAACCACACCGAGTGAAGCAGATGTGATGAGACTTGGGGACCATTAGAAAGAAAGCTTCCCCATCCATAAGGAAATTCAGGCTTCAGAATATAAACAAAAATTTTAGAAAAGCTCCTTTCAGATTTTGTTAATATCCGAAGAAGCGAATGTTCAGTGAGAAGACCCCCTTTGCTCCTCTTTAAAGATGTCATTAAGTTAGTAAAACTTTACTTCAACACCTTTGAAGAGAAAATATTCTAAATGATTACCCTGTCTTCCCAAACTCAGTACAACAAATCCAATTTAGTCCTTCCTTGAAAGGGGCATCATTTTGTGACATTTTATGCTGAAAGTCAGCACTGCTTCACGTCCATTAATATATGTTGGCCATTTACCTCATCCTTAGGTAGCCCAGGTTGCTCTGTTTTCTGAAGTTACTTCTTATCTGCCTTTGAGATCCTTCCTTATCCCCCTTCTTCATACCCCTCCCCAGACTGCTTCTAATCTGCTATGCTCTTGGAAACCACGTTCACACACCTGTTGGTAAAGGTAGTGAATTAGAGGAGCGGGTCCAGAACCAACATCTAAGTTGTGCTTCTTTGATTAGACAGAAGTAACTTCTCAGAAACTTTCTTAGTTTTTTTCTTATTAGGCAAGTATTCGATCAACAATTATTATTATGGCTTGGGGCTGTGTTATGGATAGTCATGTTTGCCAGAAAAGTAAGGAATCTTTATTTGTATTAATTAATCTTTATTTGTGTTAATTAATTTCAAATAAACAAAAAAGAAAATATATGACAACTTCAAATTCTATGTAATTCTTTACCTCAGAGAAAACATTTTCTCCTTTCTCTTTTTACGTACACACGATGAATGCTTAATTAAAAACAGTTAAATAAACTCATTTATTACCTCTTATATATGAGAACCCCGCTATTTGCAAGAGATACAGCCAAAACTATGGTAAATTAGATCCTAGTAGTCCTAGCCAATAAAGTGAAAAAATACTCTACAGTAAAATTTAACTTAGATCACCTCTCAGTGTTTCATATTCAGCATTTTTCTTTTTCACTTTTTAGTGATAAACTCAACAAAATTTCTTTCAGTGCCCCTGTCAAGAAAAAAAAATACGTGATTCCTAATTGTGATCCCTTTCTTTTTACCCAATTCCATAAAAAAAAAAAAAAAAAAATCCCAAGAACACTTTAAACAGAGTATTTTAAGGGAAATTATCTTTTTTAGAGAGGTGGGCAGAAGCCACCATTCACACTTTACGAGATGGAGAATGTTGGCGTAGGGATGCCAACTTGCAATTTCCATACAATGAAGCTAATCCCCACAACCAAACTTGTCAGTCATCTCTCTCTGTGTATTAATGCCCAACTCTCATTTAAATAGCCAGGAAAACTCTGATCTTTGTTTTAAGTGCAAAGCCCTGCTGATGAGCCAACTTTGTTCAGGCCTCCGGCACATTGTTTGTGCTTCATGACCTGGAAAAAAGACCCATTATATCTGAAAATGTTAATGTTTCAACACAGGAAAGGACAGTAAGGTACAAACCAACACGGAGTCATCTTTCCTTTGTACTGGATTTGGTTTCTGAATTATTTCCTGGGAAAGAGCTCTGGCCGTAATTTCCCCCCTGGCCATCTACATGGATAACATCTTCACATCCCCCGTCCCCTTTGCCTTCTCTTTCACATCTACAGCAGAGTACATCCTTGTATTATGGAATCGTATGTGTCTGGGGCAACCTTTACACCAGACTATAAACCAGAGGCAGGAATAGGGTTATGTCGCTCTATTTATGGCACAACTGTGAGCTCTGGGAAAGGGTTCTGTGACTTATTCTGATGAGATCCAAGCCAACAACTTTCTTTTCCCCAAAACAGTATTATGTGCAAGTCAGAGGTCATTCATTCATTCATGTATTCATTCATTCATCAAGGATGTATTAGGCATCAAGCACTGTGACATTCTTCAGGGATCCCCAGCACCCTGCACATGGTGCCTGGGGCTGAGTGTGTCCACAAAAATTGAATCACTGAGTGAATGGCCTGTGTTTAGCTCATTGTAGCTTCTCTGGAAGAAGAAAAAAGCAATTAACATGATTCTTATTCAAATAATAGATGAAAGATTGGGAGGAAAACCAAAGCGACCCTAACTTGTCTCAAACAGATGCAAAGAATTTGTGTCTCTTGTACAAAATCTGAAATCTGTGTCCCTCTCTTATCTTCCTCCAAATTAAAATGCTTTGGCCTTCAGAGTAACAAAATAAATCTTAATTGGTTCCCAATCACCAGCATTTATTAAATGAGTACAATAAGCATCAAGCACAAAAGAGATGACGCATCCCAGATCTTGAGAGTGATAAGGTCAAGCATAACCATGGCTTTGCTGAGTATGGGGCGTGAAGAGATGAAGGGACTTGCCTAAACCAGAGTGGCAGCCATGACAGACCTTGCAAGATAATGCGTATTTGCACTTCAGACTTTTCTGATCCTGCCTTTCCTATGTATCATTCATTTGCAGGTGTGGTGAATTTGGATCCTTATCAGCTAGCCACGTTGCAGAGAAGCAGGCTTAGTAAAAGGAGAGTTACGTAATATAATTACAGCTGTATGATATTCAGTGTTGACCCTCATGTTCTATATGACTGCACCCCAACCGCCAAAGAACCAGAATGTCAGCGCATAAACCTTGCTTTGTGTGGCCACAGGTGGCAGTCAGTGTCATCCTAATTGTAGCAATATTTAGTAGATGCATAATGATGGCAATGGACATTTATCCGCTGGTTAAAAGTTTACACAACACTTTTACCTATGAGCTCTCGTGTCCTCTCCTATCAGAAGCCATCCTCGGGGGACATTAATCAATTGTTAATAATTTGGAAATTAATTGGGGCGCCTGGGTGGCTCAGTCGTTAAGCGTCTGCCTTCGGCTCAGGTCATGATCCCAGGGTCCTGGGATCGAGCCCCACATCGGGCTCCCTGCTCAGCGGGAAGCCTGCTTCTCCTTCTCCCACTCCCCCTGCTTGTGTTCCCTCTCTCACTGTGTCTCTCTCTGTCAAATAAATAAATAAAATCTTTAAAAAAAAAAAAAAAAAAAATTTGGAAATTAATAACTTGAAAACAAAACTCAACTTCTCTCTATTCTTTTGGGCCATTAAATAACATCAAAACATTAATGCTTCCGATTGTCCAAGTCTCATGATTGTTCATAGCTGCATGTATTTCTGCTCCTCCCAAGGTAAACAATTTTTTTTGAATGCTTAAATTTTATAGGTATTTAATGAATTTATTTCTGGATATAAAATAAAATTCCTGAGTATATTCTTTCCACAGTATATTTCAAATTCCATAAAATGGTTTACCACTATAGACATGTTGCTAACCTAAGTCACATTTAACCTACCTTGTCAAGATAGAAAAGGTGAATGTAATATCTTCATAAGTTACTCACACAAGATAAGCCATCAGATTAAGGAATGTACCTCCGAGAATGTCTGGCCTTCCGTGTTACTTGGCAATATTTGGAGCTGCCTCATGGGGATTTTTCTGTCCAAGAACTGGCTCTCTGTTATTTGGAAATGCTTCAGGGGTCCTTAATCTACTGTCCCCTCTGAGTTTAGTGATGAAGGGTGTTTCCCTTGGTTTTAATTTTTTGTGATCACAGCCACACCTATAACCGTTGTGTAGGTCATTACCCTATGCACTTTCACCTACTTCCTATTTACATTTTAGGTCCTCCCCCCACTTTTTCTTTCTTTTCCATACCCCTTTCATTTTAGGCTGTTCCTGTTCCTTCTGGAACAAGGCAGTATAGAAATAGTGCTGAAACAAAGCACAGTGTTAAGGCAAACCAATCAGGAATTTCTCTTGAAAACAGATGAGGGGGCGGGGTGAGTTGCCCTCTCTATCCCACTGCAAATACAGAACACAGTTTTGAAAGCTCTGTATAAACCTCCAAAACATAAGTGTTCAAAGTGTCTCTGGCCCAGAAGAAAACTATTGCCCTCACGAAAGTATTTTGACTATAGCTGCCTCTGAGACCAGACAGATTCTTCCTCTAGGCTGATGCTGCTCTCATCATTTTCAGTCCTTTGAGTCTGGACCATCAGCATGATTTAGGGCGGAAGCAGAAGGCCTGCCCTACCGTCAGGTTGTGTAGTAACTTTGGCTAGGAGAAAAATGGGAAGAGTGTGTGTGTAAAGGTTGGTCCAAGGGAACCATCCACTTAAAGTGGGAAAAGACCAGAGATTCTTATTAATAGATATTTGTGGAGGGGCACCGGGGTGGTTCAGTCCGTTAAGTGTCTGGCTTCAGCTCAGGTCAGGATCCCAGGGTCCTGGAATGGAGCCCTGCATCAGGCTCCCTGTTCTCAGTGGGGAGCCTGCTTCTCCCTCTGCCCAACCCGCGCCCCCCCCAACTCGTATTCTCGCTAGCTCTGCTCTCTCTCTGTCTCTGAAATAAATAAATAATCTTTAAAAAAATAAATAAAAGATATTTGTGGATACTTCCTAGTTTTGTGCTGTAAGTTATAGAATATGCCTTTTGAGGTGAAGTATGTAATTACTTGATTCTCTTTTAATTTTCATAATGTATTTCTATAATGCTGTGGTCTATTTTTTTCTTTTATTCCTTATTTATATTCCAAATAAGTTCCAAACTCCGTTACTGTTTTTTTTTCTTTCTTTTAGCTTTCTTGATCTCTGCAAGAAGTCTCTAAACAATGACCCACACTTGCACCTCATTCACTTGATTTTCTAGAGATCTATTTCTTGACCTCTACTATGTTTGATTATATCTATGCCATTAAAGTTATAATTCCCATAGTTGGAACTTGATTTTTCTATCTTGATGAATTTATTTTTAAGGGCACTTTCAACCCTGAGATTCTCTAAAATGTCTCTTTTGTCCAAGAAAGGAAAGGATAATGAGGGTTTATACAGTGTCTGTCCTTACATTCTTTATGGATACTTTAAAGCAATTATAATGCCACAATAGTATAATTAAGACCAATGTCTTCAAGTATACATTTATCCAGTGGTTGGTTGATTGACCCATTCATTCATTCATTCTTCAAACATTAAGTGACTTCTCTATGCAAGCACAGTGCTAAGAACTCTTTCTATGGTAATAAAGCAGAGAGGGTTCCTAACCTGGAGGAGTTCACAGTCTGGTGGAGATAAACAGTTAAGCAGATGCCATAAAGTGTAATCATTACTATGGTCTAGGCATCTGTGGGGTGCTTTGGGGCACAAAACAATGGGTGATCAGGTCTCCCTCAGATATAGGTAAGAAAAAGCTTTATAGACGGCCTCATGATTCAGTTGAGTTTTCCAAACAGCAGATCCCTAAGAGGCCAGGGGAGGGGACAAGAACTTTGGTGGTTTGGGTGGAGGGTATAGTACAAAAAAACCCAAGGGACATAAACCGATATAAGCAGCTCAGGATCTCAGATGTAGTTTTGTGGCTCAAGTGTGAGGTGTGAAGGGGAGACTAAGTAAGAAATGAGTAAGGATAGAGACGAAAAGGGCTCAGAAAGCCATAAGAAGTTTGGGCACAAATCTTCAGGCAGTGAGGATCTATTTGAAGGATATGGTCAGATTTGCCGGAGAGACCATGTTTTCATACATAAACTCTAACTGTAGGATTACCTGCAGGAATGGCAAGTCATCTTTTAAGGCTATAACAAAATGTGGTGCAAGTTTACAATCAAGGATGGTCGTTTGGGTTATCTGAGAAAATGAAAGCTCTCTTTCCCTCTTTCCACTTTGGTCTGCTCTATTGCTTTTCCATCCCAGTTCTACAGATATCTCTCAGCCTTTTCCTAGAGGCTTCCATGCCCTGCTCCCTTCTGTCTGTAACATCACATTTCAGGTTCTTCCAGTACTTTAGGCAGGCACTAGCCCTGGCTTCAGCTCTTTTCCCTGGCTGCTTCCTACGGAGCACATTGATTTCTGTTGTCCAAGCTCCACGTTGGTAACAAGCTCGCCAGTTAGGCACACATTTCCCAGAGCCATTTGGATCGCCTTCATTCCCAGGAAGGGTTTTGCTTCGAGAGACTTGTCCAGCTCAAATTCTATCCCAAGCTTCTGCTATCCTCCGTCTGCTTTCAGATTGGTAGAAGTAGAGAAAAACCAAGAAAACCTTTCAAAAACATTTACTCTGAAACTTCCAGTGAGTTGCTGAGTGAGAGTTTAGGTTCCCACAAGGCCAAAATAAAGACTGTACTAACGGGTCGCTTAGCACGTAGCACTTGTCAGGGATCTCATTCGGGCAGGGGTATCTCCAGAGCTAGGAAAGCTCCAGAAATTGGAGTTAACGCTTTATTTTATCTTGAACTGTTAATTATCTATGGTTTAATGACAACTGCCCAGACAGCTTGAGCCTTGCTATAATTTACCAGGCTGCCCCTCCTTGACCTTCACAAGAGATACTATTAATGGCCAGTGAGCTGGTGCACAGAGATTTGTCTTCTAGGTCATGAGCATAATATAGAGATTTGTCTTCTAGGTCATGAGCATAATTTAGAAGCCATTGTTTGCTTAATTTACAATCCATTACCATACTCTGCTTCTTCCCTTCACTAAACGTAATCACTGCCCTCTCCTAAGTGGAGACATCTACCTATAGATTTTATAATTTTTTCTAGGAGCCTGCCTCTGGGAAAACAATCTCCTCTTCAAAACTTCAGCCTAGACTTTTTCAAGCTTTTTGGAGCAACTATCCAATATAGTCAAAGATCTCTACAAGGAATGGTTGGAAAATCTGGATCTAGTTCCAGCCCTGATATTCACTATCCCTGCTGCACCTTGGTTTTCTCACCTGTCAAAAAGATTAGTCAGAATGTCTGCTTTGCTCTAAAGGGCTCCGTGGTGCGAGGCAATTCTTTGCACTGCTCCGTCACATAAAAAACTACCGTAAACTAGAGAAATTGGTTTTAAAAAGACATAAATCTCTTGGTCGAGGCATTAGTCCCTATAAATCTCTTTATTGTTATTTGTCAGAGGTAGTCTTTTAATTAAAATCTGCCTAACCTAATCCAAGAGTGATATACAATGAATTTTGAGGCTTTTATTAATAAATGTTAAAGTATCTCACTGCACAGTGAGCCTCAGTCGTGATTAAGCAGCTGTATTTTTTTTGTTTCTTTTGTTATTGAAAGTACTCATTGTCTCTACAAGTTCACAAATTGATTACTGCTTTTTTTGTATAATAATTCATGCACGTTCACTTTGGAATTCTTTTGTCTTCTAGCATCTGGTTCTTTATTTTCTTTGACTGTATCTCATAAAAGAAATCAAAGATTTGGCGGTTATCTGCTTAATGTAATCAATATGTGTAGCTGAAGTCGAAAACTCACCCAGACCCTCAATATATTTTGAAGGGTGTCAGCCTTCCAGTGATCAGTTTCGCTGACTACATTTGTAAGATTAAATCACCACTTTCTACCAGACTGTAGAGTCATACTGTGCACCCAAGACTTATCTAATACTTGTGCTGTCTCTAGTCAAATTTGCTCTCTCTTCCAGATGTGTTCCTTACGCCAATTACCCCTTGGGATTTGGGGGTGTTTTGAGGGTTAGTTGGTAGTCTCTTTTTGTAAATTATCAGTATCATTTAATTTTTGAGGTCCTTCTATACAATATATTCTCAGTGCCGTTTCCCTCAAAATGGCTTGTGGCACAGGAAATTCCTTGAAAATGGTGTTTGAAAATGTACTACAATGTAGAAAATTATCTAAAGGAATTCTCTTCACTCACATATAGTGGGAATTTTCTGTAATCCATTCGTCTTGTCATAGATATTGGGAGTTGCCACAGGTCACCTTTAATCGATCTGCTTGTTGTATTAGGTTAATTCTAATGAAAATATCAGATGGGAAGGAAAAGAAAGAAAAGTTGGGATTCTATGCAGTTATTAGTGACATAGTTTCCTTTCAGATAGCTTGGGCCAGTTAACATGCTCCTCTAGATTTTCAGTGATGTAAGCTATTTTGTAGATAGATGTGCATCGTTGGAATGGGACGCGTGGTCCTGCCCAGTGGTAGGAAATTTTAAGGACTTAAAAAAATCTTCTGAAAAGTTAATATGCATGAAACATGAGAACAAAATTCAGGGTGGTGCGCACTTGAGAATTCTATAAAGAACATAAAATGCAGCAGAGTCTGAGCACAGATCTGTGTGTGTTTGGAATGGCATACAGAATTGTCATACCACTACTTAATGCTTATATCGCACTTGACACTTTGCCCAGTGCTTTCACGGACAAGATGTCATCTGATGTTCAGTACACCTGATAAATAAGGACCCTTGTCATCTCTGCGGGTTGCCAATAGAGGCTCTGAAGAGTTAAGGATCTTCCCAGGTCCTGGCTCCAGCACGCATTAAAGCCAGCACTCAAACTAGCTGTTGTCTGACTTTTAAATTTGTGCTCTTTTGCTCACCTCAGATTCACAGACCTAGCAGCAGCATCCAAGTCCTTTAGTAGGTCCTGTTAGAATCAGTGTGGCAATCAGATGTAAGCTTCTTAGAGACATGAGCCCTCAAGAAGGTCTGTTGTGAGAAGTGGTATTGTCATGATACTAGTAACATTTATGTAGCAAACTGTCAAGTGTTACATAATTGTTAGTAATACTGGGACAATTTCCTGTGACAGCCCAAACAGAGATCTGGGCCCCAGAGACACCCAGTGCCTTATTTTCTATTCTTTACAGAATTCGCAAGTGCTCATAACCTTGTATTTTATTCTTATCTTCAATACTCTTGATCAGCTCTGTACAACTAGGTGCCTACAACAGTGTCTGGGACATGGTAGGTGCTCAAGGAACATTTGTTGATAGAAAGTGATGAGAGTAACCCTGGTCTTTGGACCAAAGGCATAGACCTTGATATATACAGAGATATTCCATGAGATATAAACACTGAATATACCAAACCAGGGTGAAGCAGTCCCAGAAAGCCCATGTGATGTCCCAGGGTCCCGCTCACCCAGGTATCCATTTACCCCATAGCCTCAGGCAAACCTTGGCTGGGTCCTAAGTTTGACTCTGCTCCCAGATGGCAGAGCCATTGGACAGCTCCACAGAAAATGTGCCTTTTTGTTGGCTTATGTAACAGTCCCCAAAGTGTTTTCACAGACATTGCATTTGAGCTTCAGAACAGCTCTGAAAGGAAAAAAATCACAGGTCCTTGCACCTTCCCAGGCTCCTTGATCTCTAAAGTTCTTTGCCATTCTGGTGCTATGATACTCTTTCCTCGCTTATAAGTTAGGGGCATGCAATGAAATTACTTCCCAACTTTTAAGCAAAGCAAAGCAAATTTTTCCTCTAGTAGTTGTCTGCATATCTTACTTTTTATTTTGGTCTTAGATCGTATTCCTGATTGTTTATGATAAAAGCACCCAAAACCCAGAACCCCCATGCATGTGCATGTGTGTGTGTATGTGTGTGTGTTCTCTGGCTACACATCATAATTAGATGACTGTGTATGTACAAACACAGACATGTGTCTCCTGCATTTGTACATAATGCCATATAAGAAAACTTGTATCTTGTAGCTCAACAAGAAGCACATTAAAAAAAAACCTTGTTGGTGTTGAAAGGTGGTGGGATGACTTTAGACACCTTTTCATTCTATCTACTGCACATGCTCTCCTCTAACTCTTCCAAACAAGATTTTCAAGTTCCTGGACATCCATGACCCAGTTTGCCTTCCAGTGTAGTATGATTTCCCATATGTGGAGTCATGCCTTAAGCGTATTATAATTTCTGCTATTTTCCAGTAGAAAAAAAATTGTGCTTACCTCCTCATATTTTTCCACTTCTTTAAAAATAACTGAGAGGCTTAAAATGCTTTGCATAAGGACTTCTTTCATGTCCCAGGCCTTCTTTGGGAGAAAAGAGAAAGAATCCTTTGATGTAAATCTTTTTGGATGTAATCCTTTTCTAATATTAATCTTATTCACTGTGTGTCGATCTTTAATTGCCATTAGCCCTTTAATCTGACCACGTGTGGGATTTGGGGTGGGGGGTGCTTTACTACCACACTAACATGACTCTAGGTGCATACATTTCAGTTTTCCTTTTCCAAAAAATAAGACTACAGAGCCCTAACCATTCCAAGTCTAAGAGGTATACTTTCAATCCCAAAGTTATCAAGATACAACTAAAAAGTTGATGGTCACCATGGGGCTTCATGATATTTATGTTATGCCATTATTTGTATTAGTAGTCATATCATTATAACTTGTATCTTTATGGTACTTTAGCATTAGGGAAAGAGTTTCTTGTATAGTACCCATTCACATCATGTATTCATCTGAGCCTAGCAAAAGCCCTATGAAGCAAACAGGCTTCCTTTTTATGCATGAGAAAATTGGGGCTCTGAGTGTTCTGGTTTCTGCCCAAGGTTCCTTGTGACGAAGCCAGCTCTCTGACCCCAGCCCCGAGCATGGTCCATGTGACCTCACCAAGCAAATTTCTGCATTATGCGGTCCTTCCAATTTGGAGGACTTAAGGGGAGTAGTTTCGTGAGCAAATGTGTTACTGCTGTCTCAGACAGGACCTGCACCTTGATATAATAGCCATCCAGTACAGGAGACCATGCTCTGGGGAAAGAGATCATGGTGTTGCCTCTTTTATAGAATAGGCTGTAGAGGGATGGTGCTTTGTGCCTGTTTAAAATGCCATCTCATGGGGGCGCCCGGGTGGCTCAGTCTGTTAAATGTCTGCCTTCAGCTCAAGTCATGATCCCAGAGTCCTGGGATCAAGCCCCACGTTGGGCTCTCCGCTCAGCAGCGGGCATGCTTCTCCCTCTGCCCCTCCCCCGCTCTCTCTCTCTCTTTCTCTCAAATAAATAAATTAAATCTTTAAAAAAAACAAAATGCCATTTCATGTCGCAAGTAGTTAAGCAGCTGGCATATTTTCTCAATCTTATTTAAAAGCATATTTGGTCATGTCACTAAGTGACGTTCCCAGACATGTTCAGGTAAGTAACAAACGGAACAAGAAAACTATAGCAGTTTTTTATTGTTCAAATTACTTCCTTTTCCACCTGTGGCATATGTATGATTAAAATAATAATTGCCAGTATTAACCACTTACATCCTCATATTGATTAAGAATTAGAATAGCCTCTTTAACTGAAAATCCTTAAACTGCATTCAAGTATAGATTCCCTTAGAACTGGTTTTAACCAATCTTGAACATGATAGTTTTTCATAAACGCTTGCAGATTGGCTAATTTGTTGATCCTCTTTTTTTTTTTTTTTTTGAGGTCAAACAGGCAGGTATAAAGCTTGACTCCAAGGTAGAAAGAAAAATGTATTAATTTGAGACTTTTTTTAAATTCCAAAAGCACAAAAAACTGAAGTAACAAAAATTGAATCGAACCACAGTATTTCTTTCAAGATAATTATTTTAAAAATAAAAAGTGGCACAGTGTCAGTAAATCAGCTAAAAATATTCCCAATGTAATAAAATCCCAGAAATTGGCTTTATTTTTAATCACAAAACTCAAGGTCTGACCCCATTAACTTAAAGGAAGAAAGTGTTGATCTAGGAGAATTATCCTGTTTCTAGATATTCCTAGCATTTCACAGATACCTAGTTTCACATTCTTACTGTAATAGGGGCTTCTTTCTCTGAAAGACATTGAATATTGTTGGTTCATTCCACTTTTGGTAATGTATACTACGCTTTTGACTAAAACAGTAAATCCTCTACCCCCGCGAAGAGTTAATTTCTAAATATAGTTTTTCAAAACTTTTTTTTTAAATCTCTGTCTTTCATGTTAGAGGTTTTCCTCAAGTCCTAGAAACATTTGGTTATTATTATATCTTAAAGTGAGGCACTGAAGTGTAAACTGGGAATTCTTTGTCCTGAGGTAGGACTTACCACCTGGTGACCTGTTCAGTAAGGTCCCCAAATTTTGTTGAGAGAGCCCCCAAAGCCAAGACCATTAGGTCCTTGTTTGGTGCTCTTTAGTGTTTCCAAAGAAAAGTCCTCCAGTGTTGTACCTGAAGATGTGTGCAGGGTGGGGTAGGCGTGGGCGGGGGTCGTGGGGAAGATACTCAGCCGCGTTCCTCATGTTCTAGCAGCTGAGAGAGGCAAGGAAACTGGGGGCTCTCAGTGGCCCTTTTGAAGACTTTTGCTTGATCTTTTTGTTTCCAATCTGGTGCCTTATGCCTTCTCTCAGCTGTGCCTCAGGAGGTTCAACTTTTCAAAAGAATAAACCTCTGGTTTTCTACCTGTATAGAAAAGGGTCATTTTCCTGGCTATGTAGAGTGGAAGAGGAAATGTGGCTGCTTGTCTTAAAGACTAAACCAATTGTTCATATGGATTTGACCCTACAACCTATCCACTTTTCAGCCTTCAAAAATACCTGCTGCCTCCATCCCTGAGCCTATCTGAGATTCAGCCGCGTGAACCAGCCTGTTTCTTGTTGGCTTATGCCACGCTTTCCAGTCACTTAATCTTAGAACAATCCCAGTCAGGTCTACCAGTTACCACTCATCCACTTAAAGCTTTCAAAATCCTGTTGGCATCCGTCATGAATTGCCACCTTCTTCTCCATGCTCTTGTCCTTGGGGGATATGCCTTTACTGTCATTTTAGGGGAATATTTGAGAGGAACCAGGAAAAATGCACATATTCAATCTTCCATGTTTGATCAGAAGCGCTGTGAATGAGCACTCTAAAATGTACATGATCACCTTATTCCAAATGTACATCATCACCTCTTAATGTAGACGAAAGTCAGCCTGAAGGGAGCCATGCCTCCTTGCTATTCTCTATGCCCTGGAGTCAAGTCAGTGTGTCTACTGAGCTGAAGTAGCCAAATGGAAATGGTTAGGGAATCATCACTGGCTCAGGAGGAGGATATTGTATAGCTAGCCCTCCCAATTATCACAGACATTTTTTTTTAAATGGTATGGATTATACATTAGCAATGGTGATAAGACAATAGACAAAGTGAAAGCAAAATATGTGTCTGTCAATGACAAAATAAATTCAAAAACAAGATCCCCTAATGAATAAAAGATAAACTTTTGAGAAAAGTATATATACTATTGGATCAAGTATTTCCAATTTTGTCTTAATTATCCAGAAAATTTTATATCCAAGATTGGACAAACCACATACACACACACACACACACACACACACAAGCAAAAAATACTCTTAATGCCTATTAACCCAATAAAAAAATCTTAAAAAGTGAATACATTGTCTTAAAAATTCAGATTTTCAGGCAACTACTATGTGTTAGTTGGTTACAACAGTTGATAGTAAAGACTGAAGCTAAGCTTCCTTCAGACATAGAAAGCCTCATCATTATAGTGACTTAGGGATAGCCAAATCTAGTTAATACGCCTTCTTGGTTCTATGGAGCATACTACAGTCTGTGCCAAATGCAATTAAAGAATGGTTCAAATGGCAATCTGTAGAGCTTTGAAGATATCCGTGGGAAATAGGCTGCCTGGCTGTTCATTACTGTTGTAATAGATTAGAAGTGACATTGGTTTAAAAAAAAAAAAAAAAAAGCAACTCATCATTCTGGTCCAATTGACCAATTAGGGCATTCACACTTGTCATACTGCAGTTGCACAATTGTTGACATTATTTTTCATCGGGTGATGGTTATGGGAAAGATACGTGGTGTTTGATAGACTCTCGTAATATCTCTGCCTCAGACCAAATTTAAGTCTTCGCGCACATGTGAGTCTACATACATGTGTTACGGCACAGAGGTAAAATGGACCAAACCAGCATCTGGTGACAAGAAATAAGTGGGTTGATAACTTAAAAAGCGGATGTTGAAAAACAGATAACCAGACGGCAAGAAAATACAAGATTTGTATGAGTGCCTCACTCCCCTGAGACATAAATAAGACTCATAACTACAGGCATAGGAAACTTATAGTTCCCTGACCGAGTTTCTTCTTGTCATTCCAGATTTCCAGGGAAACTCTCTTCTATAATAACTCATCAAAAGAAGGCATTTTATACTGACATAAATGTCATAGCGTGAAATTATGCCTGTAAGGTTTGCATCACGTATCCATTCCAGAATGCTCTTTAAAAATAGAACAGGAAGCCTTTTTTATACTTACGATCCTTATATTGTTTCCCACTGTTTTATTAGCACTTCAGATGAGGAACAATATAGTCAGGAATCATTTTGTCAGTGAACAATGAGCTCTTCGAAGATCTTTCCAGAACATAAATCGTCTTCCACTTTCCTTTTGTAACTTCAGCACCGAAGTTAGGAAGAAGACCGTATGTAGATGGGCCACAATTTGGACTTAATAAGGCCTGGACCAACCTAAATTAAGTCACCTGAATTCCTGTTCTCGGCCCTCTCTCTTTCTAAGCAGGAACCCAACCAGCTAGACGCGGGTGATGTGTTTAAAGAAATCCAAATGGCATAGGACATACTGGTAAACTCTAGGCAGAATTATAGATTTTCATGAGGAAGGAAGGGCCTCTTAACCTTTGTTTTTGGTTTTATTTCCTCCAGATTATCAGTTATAAATGTTGACACCTTATAAATGAAAACAAAAGCTCTCAGAGGACCTCTCCCACCACCATCATTTCTTCCTCAGTAGTCCCCACCCCACCCCCCCTGAAGCCCTGGTCTCCATCTCCCTCTGAATTCCAGGTAGTTAAGGTGGTAGAAATAAGTGCTTTAGACCTGAGGCTGAGACTGGATGGTAGGTGTGGACCGGATGCATCTGTTACGCAACAGCAAGAAAGGGCACAAGGCAGTGAGGGGAAAACGTAAGACAAGTTAATTGCTGTGAATTACTGCAATTGTTAAACCAATAATAGAATAATTCCTAAAACCTAGGACTCCTCGGGAGTTCTCTTTGTAACAATTCCACCCAAGGTACTAACACAGCACCTGCCTGAATCAGTCCTTTTCAAAGATGACTTGAGGTATAATTTATATCTATTAAAGGAAAGGAAAAGTACTAAAGTGAAAATGGCTTATGGGCTGGTTTGGGGGCGGGGTGTGGTTTTACTTCATAGACGCTGCTTATGGGTAGTTTGGTCACCTGTTCTTACTAGTTTTCACATAAGTCTAGTTAAGGACTTAATGCCACTTCACTGTTCTGACATGTTGATGGCTAATACCCTGGCTCTAAGCATAATGCTGCAGGTCTATAGTACACACATTTAGTTTTATTTCCATTATTCCTGGCGAGTCAGTTACAACATATGGATTTAAAAAAAAATGTTAACTTTCTTTGGTGGGCTTTATATGTCACATTTTTATTTATTTGCACAGATATTATTAAGGGCCAACTTGTGCTTTCCCTATGCTAGGTGATAGTGACCTGGGCAGAAATAAGGTCTGGTCTTTGCAATCCAAGGGAAAGAGATGGGCAAAACTTTGGTTGCAGGACAAGTTTGAGTAAGTTCTAAATAGAGGCACAGGGGAACATGTGGTACTCAAGGAGGGAGTTGACATAACTAGGAAAAAATCAAGAAAAACTTTGGAGAAGAGGAATTTTGAGCTAAGCTTTGAAGGAGTCAGGTTTTCCTGGGAAAGCAAGCAGAAATAGAAAAGGATACTCAAGGCCTGAGAAAAAGGAGAAGCAAATGTACAGAGGTGTGGATGGCTTAGTTTGGTGAAGAGTGAGGGTCACTGAGGAGTTTAACAGTAGACAAGGCTGGAAGTGTGGTTTGGAGATAAGTCACACAGGTGCTTGAACACCGTGGTAAAACATTTATACAATAGAGGAGACCAGCCCATTCTTCCCTAAGGTTTGCGAACTGTGGTTTTCAACCAAGGTCAATTTTGCCCCAAAGGGACATTTTGCAATGACTGGAGACAGCTGTGGTTGTTGTAACTGGGGTTGGGGATGCTACTGTTTTCTAGTGGGTAGAGGCCATGGATGTTGCTAAGCCCCCTACAAGGACAGGACAGCACCCCACCACAAAGAATTATTCAGCCTCAAATGCCAGTAGTACCGGCATTGAGAAACTCTGGTTTCAGAAGATATTTCTATGGTACCAGGGAAGATGGAAGAGAGAGAGGGGGCTGAGGGCAGAGAGGCCTGCAAGAAAATTCCAGTCACAGTATTGGAGCGGGATGACAAGACTACAGTAAGGCAGCAAAAGAGGGTTTGGTGCATTGCAAGGAATCCTAAGTAGACAACTTTGAGGAACTCAGACCCCAGCCAGTGACCAAGAGGAAACATTAGCAGTGTATCTCAGAGAGTCGTTCACAGAATCGTCTGTGGTTGTTACTTAAAAACTGAGATGCTGGAGACCGCACCTTACTGACAGGTGCAGAATCCATGAGCAAGAGACCAGCATGCACATTTTTCACAAGCTCCTGGGGTAATTTTTCAGCAGGAGTTCCCCCTCAAATCCTTGATTCCTAAACTTGTTTTCTAACACGTCAAGGATGCTTATGATTATCTCCCAGATTGCCCTGATTTTTTTGAATCACTCAAATTAGAAGAATACATGTCCCCCAGCTTGTGAAGCAGGGACATAGAGCAAACACAGTTAAGATGTTGCAAAAACAAAGGTATAGATGTGTCTTCTGTATATAGGAACTATTTGGGGTATTTGTATGAATACCGCATCTCTCCTGAAAGAAGGCACACCTTCACATTTCACATGCACACTTTGTCCCATGCTGGGGCCATTGCTAGTCCTGCCACTCACATGCCTGGTCAGCACATTCTCAGATGAATGGTTAATTCAGTTCTGCATGCTCTCCCTGGGTCACCGCATCCCAGGGGGAAATCAGACATTTGTCTTGCAGGCTTCTGGGCTATCCTAGACTTTTCTACCAAGAACATATGCCAACATGTTACCAGAGTTCTCTCCGAGTGGGAGTCGGGATTAGAGGTAATGGGTATTTTCTTCTTCTTGTATAACTATTTCCCAGAAGGCCCTCACTGAATCAGCACAGCTTTTGTAATACAGAAAGAACATACAAAACGAGTTGTCAGAAAGCAACTTGATGAGTTTGCATTTGGGCACCGTCCCTGCAAGAGATCACTGTAAACCATGCCCGAATACAGAAAGACACCCAGGGAAGCCCTTTGTTGTCAACAACGGCAAAGGATGGAGCCCAAAGGGGATGGATTTCACTATAAATATCTGTCCCTATATTTCTTGAGATCCTTAAACTATGTTTTCCAATACAGTCCAGAAAGTAACTGCCCAAATGTTGAAAGTCACGTTCCTTTAGATTCGTCCCATTAAGTGAAATGTTGGGACAGCCAAGACCCATGGATGTCAGAGCGAACACTGTGATTCCAAATGCAAAATAACAACTCGGATCCTGCCGCTGGTACAAACAGAATGTATCAGCTTTTTTGTACTTGTCCTTCAAATTAACCCCTTTCCAGAGATGAAAATACTCTCATCTTAGAAGCCAGCCAACTCTGCCTTCCACACAGAGCGGTGAGTATGATGTGTCTGGGTCAGAATCGTTGGCTTGAATCCTGGCTTTGCTAGTTGCTAGTGGTGTGACCTTGAGCAAGTCGTATCCGCTCTCTGAATGTCAGTTTCTTCCACCATGGCGCTCAGGTAGATCAAATGAGATGCTGCCCTTGAGAGCTGGATCTGTGACCTATGAAGAAATAAGGTTTTTTTGGTATCTTTTGGCTTATTTGATTTTACTGGTACCTCTCCTAGCTGCACTAGTAAGAATACACTTAAGTTACTTCAGGAGAGAAAAAATTACTGTGAGCATAGAAATCGACTGGAATTGAAATGGGAAAAAGATCAGGAAGCAGGACTTTTCCCTTCATCTCTCTGTCTTCTGTAGGCTACCTGGTTTCTCTCTCAGACACAGCATTTCTGCTTCTAACTCCACGGGTCCTATAGAGGACTCTGATGATGCATATGTTCCCCTCCTCCAGTTTCTACTTAGCCACAGGTGTTGTTGCCTTTTTGGAACTTTCTCTCCCTCAAGACTTCCCTGCATTAGTTCCCCATGGTTCCTGGCTCATTTTTTTCCAAGTCTCTAAGTTCGGATTTCCAAGAAAAGGAATACGAATGATCAGCTTCTCTTTGGGGGCTAATGCATAAGTCAAAGGGAGTGGCCCACCTAACAGTTTTTTGTTGTGGAGTCAGGCACCATCACTGGTCCACTGATCTGTTCCGCTCTGACCAGTGGGGCTGGGCCAGGAGGTAGTATCATAATAAAAGTGGCTACATGTGGACAGAAAGGCACTGACTGAGAGCTCTAGGAAGCATACTGGTGTAAACACTTGACTCTAACTCCTGCCTTTAGCACTCTTACATATGTATCCTTTTGAAGTTTCTTACCATTCTGTTCTGTTCTGTGGTACAGGAAACATACATGTCTAGGGATGTTGCCTTTGGGAATTGGGTCCATGGTTTACAAGGTCTGCAGTCTGGAAAAAAGTCACTACTCACTCAGGTTTCATTCTCCTTTGCTCTTTATGCTATCATAATGAGTTTCCATGACCTACAGCCAAGCATCCTTGCTAAGTCACTTGGTAGAATCTTTAAGGGATAACTTTATAATAATTCAATGTAGACCTCATGCGATCTAGAGAATGAAGTGGGAGACAAGGAAGTGGGATTGAGTTTTAAATTAATTTTAAGGAAAGTGGTATCTCCCAGAATACTTAGCATTGCTTGCCAAGTTTGAGGTTTGGGGTGTCACTCTGAAAAAGTAAACTGCCTGAAAAGGCAATGGAGAAAAAATCCAGTATCCGACCCTGAGGCCTGAGTCTCCACACCTGCAGTCTTGCTGATGTTCTAATATTCAGGGATAGAAGAGGGAAAAAAAAGAAAAAAAAAAAACTGACTTTAGAAATTCATTTCCAGCCATTTCAAACAGCTCTGGCATTTCCTGTTAAGAAATGTTATTTATGTCAGCTTCCCCAATGTAGCATTTTCCACTGTCTGGCTGGTGACTCCATTAGAAATATGGTAGACCAGCAGTCCAGCAGAATAAGGACTCTTTCTCTTCACGCATGCCACCAAATCAACAGAAGTCAGGACTGGGTCATGTTAACACACTAAGTTAATCTGTTTAGCCAGCTGACTCAGGCTAAATGCTCTGTGTGGCCAAGAATCTATCAGATAATAAATCATCATTTCACCCATTGATACAATCTCTTTCCTCTGTTGATTCAGTCTTTTGGCTAAAACAGCAACTTGACACCCCCTCTAAGACTAACTTCCTGGAATTTGAAAGTTTGGTGATAATGTTATTTGCAAGCATACTTTATAATTATTTAAAATAATTCCCTAATTTGGGGGCACCTGGGTGGCTCAGTCGGTTAAGCCGCTGCCTTTGGCTCAGGTCATGGTCCCAGGGTCCTGGGATCGAGCCCCGCATCGGGCTTAAAAATGCTCAGCGGGAAGCCTGCTTCTCCCTCTGCCTCTGCCTGCCTCTCTGCCTACTTGTTCTCTCTCTCTCTCTGTCAAATAAATAAATAAAATCTTTAAAAAAAAAAAAAATAATTCCTTAATTTGGTGCACAGACTGAGTGTCACAACAGTCAGATGCTGTACCAGTTGCTAAGGAATCATATGAGAGACCTGGCCTCTGCCCTCGAGGGACTTACAATCTGGACAAGGGGATGGATGAAAAATTTTAGGGAAAAGTTATGACTAAGGTAGAAGACAGCCTGCTCTGAAGTGAATATTTGAGTTCAGGGCTCACGTTTCATGTGACTACATCTGTAATTGCTCTTGAAGCGAAGTGATTTACAGGTGCTAGGTTTGGGTGTCGCTTGAGAGAAATGCACAGAACTCTAAAGGCCGGGCTCCAAAGGAAACTGCAGAAATGCAGAAATGGCCCAAAGCACCATTGTGATGTCGCCTTTTATTAGCCCACTGAGGAGATGTAATTATTCTGCTAAGTCTTTGTTTGCTATTTGAGAGCAACAAATTAAACCCCACTAATCTACCTTGCTGGACGGTACTTATCAAACCTAAGAGGCTTCAATTATCAACAGCTTAATAAAGTTACTAATCTGCATTAAATGAAATCCTTTGCAAAATCACGTTGAAACAATGCTTGAGTCATAATCAGCCTGCCTGGTGTCTACAGCCTGATGTAGCTGAGCCCCAAAAAGCACTGTGTAATCAAATTCCATGTTACTTAAGCTCAGAAAAATTCCCATTGGGTGTGTGTGTGTGTGTGTGTACTTTTTTTTTTAGTCACGTTAATTTATAGAGTGCCTTTTAATCCAAAGAAAATTGACATTTAGGTATAAGACAAACAAGAATGTCATTTAAAACTGCTTAAATTCAGCCACCTGTTATACAAAGAAAGTTTAATGGAATGTTTTATTTTGCATACAACAAGCTAGCACTGTAGCTAATAAGTCTTCATATGATACTCAAGAGAATCCAAAGCTGTCAGCATGTTATCAATTCAGACCATAGTACCGTGGGAGTTAGTAAGAGATAGGCAGTATGCTTTAAGTTTGCAAAAGGAGAAACTCAGGCAATGGAGTGCTTTCCTCGTCATAATCAGAAACACAAGCAGGCTATCATTGCATCTCTCTCTCTCTTTCTCTCTTTCTCTCTCTTTCTGAGCAGTCCAGGTAAGAGAGGACTGTAAGAACAGAATCACTAACTGAGTGGTTTAGCATTCACGTAGATATTCTCCAAATTACTTGTATTGATGTCTGGCACAAAAGCTCAAGTTGATAGTAACAGTGTCTTGAGGAACTCATCAATTAGGCCTGAAGTGTTAAATAATGGGCAGAGCAGTACAGATGTGGGTAGGAATTGTGCATCTAAGAATACAAAGAAACGGAGCCATAGAATTAAGCTGAACAAAGCACTTCAGGATGTTGTCTTCAATCTATGGACTAATTTATCATTTAAACCTGTCCAGGGCACACGGAACTCCACACATTGCAAATACCGACTAACATCCAGGCATTTGGGATTCTTGTGGAGCAATTTCATTTTTTTAGCATAGAAAATGCAGAACTTTCTTTTTTGGATAGAACAGAAGCTAGCAAGGACCCTCATTTAAAGGCTACCTAAGAAATAAAAGTCCTGATCTCTGTTATTTTGAATGACACTGACTAAAATTATTTTTCGGATCATCTACCATCAGCCCCTATTTTGTAAGACTTGAAAATTTTTGAGCAAAGGAGTGGTATAACATGATCTAAAATTCAGTGGGAAAACATAAACGATGGGCAATTATACTACTTAACAAACAGCTGAATTTAAATAATGACATCTGTTGACACTAAGAAAAGACTTTGTGTACCTTCAAAATAACATGGCAATCAGAAGCCTTCCTAAGGTTTCCAAAATATTGATTTGGAGGCCCATGCATTCAAGAATGATAGCATGGACCCACTGTCCTTCGAATGTGCAAATAAGCTATAATACCAATCAAAGGAAGGGTGGAGATTTGATACATTTTAATATATTTCTCTCTTTTCAGTGCTTTCCAGCATGTTTTCTGTAATGTAGAATTGGTGAAAGCAGAACTTGGAGTGTGTCTACCAGATTCCAACAACATAAAAAAAAAAACCACCACGTGCTTGGGTGCGCGGACACGTGACCCCGCGTAATCACTCAGCCACTTCAGTAGCGAAGCCTTAAGACTGACAGGTACATTTGGCCCAGTATTTCAGGCTCAACAGTTCCACTGGTGCAGAACAGGTTAGGAAGATAGAAGAGCGAGGTGTTCCATTAATGAATATCTTAAAGCATGCTTCATCCACAGTCGCTTGATCTTTTTCTTGATAACTGTGTAATATTATCCATTATTTTAACAAATGTTTCTTGAGGGTCTATTAGGTACCAGGCACTGGGGTTAGGGAAAAGAGTAAAAAGGTAAGCAGATAATGGCCCCAGCCCTAAATGAGCACGAGGATATAGAATAACTGCATACCGTCAAGAAGGATAGAAAGCATTAACAGGCAGGGAAGGAACAAAGTGCTTGTAAGCTCAGGGGAGCAAACACTTTCCATTGTAGAGATGGAAAGAGGAGAGGAAAGGAAAATTAAAGCTATATCTTAAAAAGTAGAACGCCTAAGAAGAGCTCATTAAATTGAAATCACCTCCCTGAAGTTAGAGAAATATTGAAGGACAAAAGTCAATTAATTCAAAGAAATGCAACAAAAATCATTTAAGTGCCTCCCCGATGCTAAGAGAACCAGTGGTCCTCCAGACCCAGCCCCAGTTCCTCCCTTGGCCAAAAGTGACCCTTCCCTCCTCTGAACATCCCCGCTCAGTCTGTCTCTATGTCTCTTACGTCACTTATGCTAGTCCGTGTGCCTGCTTTCTGCTCCCTAGCTGTGTGACATTGAACAAGGAGCCTGACTTCTACTGCCTCATTGTCCCTGTCTGCAAAACGAGCACGATAAAAGCACTTACTTCACAGGCTTGTTAGGTTCAAATTAGTTAACATAAGGAAATAATTAGACCAGTGTATATATGCATATTGTAAGGGCTATAAATCTGCTACTATTGCTATTATTTTACGTTATTGTAGCTTTTCTTCCTTTCTTTCTTTCTTTCTTTCTTTCTTCTTTCTTTCTTTCTTTCTTTCTTTCTTTCTTTCTTTCTTTCTTTCTTTCTTTCTTTCTTTCTT
>NW_022589740.1:10478473-10478887 GCF_004348235.1 Phoca vitulina | reverse complement strand
ATATATATATATATATATACATATATATATATATATATATATATATACACAATGGAATATTATGCAGCCATCAAAAGGAATGAGATCTTGCCATTTGCAACGACGTGGATGGAACTGGAGGGTATTATGCTGAGCGAAATAAGTCAAACAGAGAAAGACATGTATCATATGACCTCACTGATATGAGGAATTCTTAATCTCAGGAAACAAACTGAGGGTTGCTGGAGTGGGGGGTGGGGTGGGAGGGATGGGGTGACTGGGTGATAGACACTGGGGAGGGTATGTGCTCTGGTAAGCGCTGTGAATTGTGCAAGACTGTTGAATCTCGGATCTGTACCTCTGAAACAAATAATGCAATATATGTTAAGGGAAAAAAAAAAAAAAGAAGAAGATAGCAGGAGGGGTAGAATGAAG